>NW_026016645.1:45000-52362 GCF_020379485.1 Brassica napus | reverse complement strand
GACACATCCACGACCAAACTGCAAAGTCTTGGGAGCAAGACTGGCCGCGAAGCTACTCGCTGGAGAGCTTTCGGAAGTAACTAGCGTTAGGGATCTCATCCTCGATTCTGATCGGCCTCCAAAGACGGATAGAAATCCGCCCGCTGAAAAATCCCCTCAACGAAACCAACCTGGGGATAACGCGGTAGGAGGCCGAGTGACAAAGGGAACGATAACAATCGTCGCAGAGTCAATATGATCATCAGAGGATCACAATACTGCGGCGATACCGTGTCGGCCATCAAGGCTTACCAAGGAAGGCAGAGTCAAGTGCAAATTGGCCTACATGGTCTCCTCCTCGAGACGGCCAAAGTTGGTCGATCACTTTCACAGAGGAAGAAGCCGGCGGTATCGACCAACCTCACTGCGACCCGCTCATCATAGATCTCGTCATATGAGATTTAGAAGTCGGAAGGGTACTCGTCGACACGGGAAGCACGGTCATTGTAATCTTCCGCGACACTCTCAAGCGGATGAGTATAAACTCGGAGAAGTAATTCCGACGCCAAAACCGCTCACGGGTTTTTCAGGCGAAGTGTCAATGACTCTCGGATCAATCCAATTGCCAGTCATGGCCAAGGAGATCACGAAAATCGTCGAGTTCGCGGTAGTCGATCATCCCGCTATCTACAACGTGATCATGGGAACCCCATGGCTCAACGCCATGCAGGCAGTTCCGTCAACCTACCACCTGGGTCTCAAGTTCCCAACGCCGAGCGGAGTCGCGGCCATCTGGGGATGCCAAAAACAGTCGCGACTATGCTTCCTCGCGGAGTATAAGTTAAGGCAAATCACGGCTTCTGCAACTGCAAACGGCAAACGCGCGAAGATAGATCGATCTTCAACCAAAAGCGCCCCGGGAGAAGACGAAGTAAAATCGTCTATCAACGCAAACACATCGGACGTCGAAGCTCGACATAAATCCAAAGCCCACGCGACAACTCAACCGGAACATCCGGAAAATAGCGTCGACCCAGCCACGATCGACACGGTCAAGGCGGACATCACGACATCTACCGCCGAGTAAGAACACTCGCGGCATGAAACAGAACTACGAGATGGCTTGATCCTCGAAAGGGGTACGTAGGCAGCTAGTCAAAAGACGAGTTCAGCTATCCCCCTCTCTAAAAAGGGGGGGGGGGAATGGGTGCGTATACTCGTATACTCCCACTTAGAAAAATCTTCATTATTGTAATCGAGTTTTTAGAAACTTCAAAAACTTTTACTACAATATACGTTGTCCTTTTTATCGAAAACGTTTACGCTTCAGTAAAACACAAAAGAAACTTTCAGGACACGCCTGAAAACGTTAAGACTCTTGTCTGCGGCCCCTTCCGGCCCAAAAATCGTAAAGATTATCATCTTTCAAACACGCAAAAATACACGTATAATCCTCGAAATAACCGCGAAACATCGCAAAAGTTAAAATTCGAGAACAATGCTAACAAATTGTCCGAACGCGACCACCAAAAACCTTACACCCCGTTCGTCGATTGGCTCCGACGAACACGCCAGCCGTCTTAAACAAACGCAATTTGATCACTCTTTTGATCTTTAAAAATGTCCAGCACAAGGACAAAACCGCGCTACAACAAAAATCCAAAATTTTGGTTTAGCACTTCCAGTTGATTCTGAGAAGATGCTCGATTCGTACCATACAAGTCATATAAGCCGAGAACATATCGCGGACTTTAAATCGATGAGAATCAGGAAGAAATCGCAACAGGAAAAACGATAGCCGGCTAGTCACCGCACAAACCTTAACCGAAAGTAAACCTAGGTCTTGCCCTAAACCCAACGCTCTGGTCTCAAACATCTCAAGGCATGATATCTAAAAGATACGAGATCCTAAATCATGTCTCTCCGTTCGTATCTCAATGTTCTCGAAAATCGTAAAGATAAGTAAATTTTTACGAAAATCACGAACGAACCAACAGATTGAACGTCTAATCAGAACTAAATACGAGACGACAACTCATATTTACTTCAACCCTACTTAGGAAAACTCGAAACAAAACATTCGTCATATAAATAAACCGCGTAAAGCGGCAAGGGATTCAAAGCCACCAACGGCCAGTCCCAGTAAATACAAATACGGCCATCTAGGCCTAAACAAAATCCAAATTCAAAGGGCCACACTCGGCCGAAAACAGATAAAAGGATAACTGATCCATCCCTCATAATCCAAAGTCAAAGTCCCCGGACAACGAAGCACCGAACGCATCCGCGGGACGATCCACTTCCTCGCCACCATCGGGAAACCCGGTCGGAACCTCCTCGGTATCAGGGGAAACCGGGATGGAATCCCAGAACCCTTGAATCCGCTCGTCGATCGGAGGGATAAGCGCCTCGGCATGGGCACGTTCGTTCATCCCACTCTTCATCAAGCTCATTTCCTCTTCAAACACATAGTCATCGGCTCGCGTCCTCCAAGACTTCCGACCGAACCGCGGCACTCGCGAAAGTCACCCACCGAGGTAAACGCATTCTTGAGGTTCCCATACTCAACCTGGAATTGAGAGGCACGAGTCTTCATCACCTCGACGATTTCCCTTTTGCCTTTCCTTTCTGCTTTGCGGATTGCCCGTGCATGATCACGAGTAAGTTGCGCTTCTCGCTCCAACATCTCGCCTTGCACACGAGCGAGATCCCGCTCTGCTTTCTCCGCTTTGTAGCGGTAGACCATGGCTTCTCTATGGCCCGCCTCAATGGCCGAGCCCAGCAAGCTCAGGCCCTGCAAAATCGATTGACATGTTATAAATATATACATAGGACAATCACCAAAAAATTCTCAAAAAACTAACCCCATTGATGATGCGAGATCCTTCCGCAACGACTCTCGGCCTCGCCGATTCTTTCGTAGGAGGAGGAGCATCGAAACCCGGTGGCAGACCAGCGAAGAAATCGTCGAAATCTGGAATAGGGGCCTCGCTCGAACCACTCCCATCGCCGTAAGCAAGGTTCGGATCCCATCCTGGAAGCATAGAGTCATCCATCGAAAACTCTTATGTCGCCAAGATCGACATCTTTTCCCTTCCAAGAGCTCGACTACGGTATAGCTGTTGGAGCTTCGACGGGATTCTGGTCGTCAGGTTCGGAGTCGCTTCCCGTGTTCGCAGCCAAAGCAGGACCGGGTCGCACGAATCTCAATGCCTTCCGAACCCTCGTCGGCGTAAAAGAAGTCCAGAAGAAAGGACCGTTCCTGAGAACATCTCTCACCGCAATGATGTCCTCGGGGAACGGAGCAAGAGGGTTGATGAAGGGACGATCATTCGGCAACCTCCGGAACAGTGGAATGCAACTCTCTTCGACGGACGCAGTGTCTACACGAACAAAGAAAAAGAACTTCTTCCACGAGTTGAAGTTCGAAATGAACTTCTTAACCACTGACATAAATTTCCGAGGGGCCAGCCTATGCTTATCCATATCTGTGACAAGTTAAGTCTCAAAAGCGCTTCATAATGATCGACGGAAAGGGAAAGGCAATGCTCGTAGCTTAGAATCAGGATCCCGATAAGATGCTGAATGGCAAGGGGAGTCAACTGACTTATCGCAACTTCGAAACGATCCAACACTCGGACGAGAATTTCGGGTATTGGGAACCATAGGCGACAACGCACTACGAACGCCTCGTAGCAAGTAAAGTAACCCTCTGGGGGGCTGTAAGCACATTACCCGCAGCGGGGAACCCGGAATTCCACAGCATCCGGGATATGGTAGAAAGATCGCATGATCGCGAGAAACTCGTCGGTACTCCTGCTTGCATCCCCTTCCTCGACTCCACGATGGACCAGGACCGGGAATGGCTTCTCCTTGGGAGGGGTCAACGAGCCATAATGAGCAACCCACCATGCCTCATTCTCGGCAGGATGCACCAAGTGAGGCACGAACTCCATCTTCGGAACGATGAGCTCTTCATAAGGACTCGCGGACGAAGACCCTTTTTTCGCAATCTTTTTCTTGCTCGACATCTTTACACTTCTCCTGAGAGAATATAGGAAAAGGGTGGAGAGCAAGATAGAAAGTTTCTCTTAAGAAAGATCTTAGAGAAAGACAAGAAAGTGAAAAAATTATGGAACAAGTTACCTCCCTTCTTATAGGCATGAGGATTTACTATTTAAGCTCGGACTTTCGGATATTAATTTCATCCATCACGCCTAACTTGCCAAACATGCCTAACCGCACGCTAGGATCCTACGATGCATGATCCTAACGGGCTGGGGGGCCTAACTGTTGGCGTCAAAAACGGTTACGACGGAATTACCACCCGAAAATCCTCGGAGATCGTATTTCCGAAAGAGATAGTAAAAGGAGAGATGTAATTTTCGTAAAAATAACCAATGCGAAGTTTTTACGAAGAAGTATCCTTTGGGATTCAAACCGAACAAACCAAGCTCGGTCACCGCGCATACACGCCGTCCGATCGTTATGCAGCAACGAAACCTGAGCCAAGCTCGGTCGCTACGTAGCGACCGAGCGATCGTCCCGCTCGGTCGCTACGTAGCGACCGAGCTCGAGCCAAAGCTCGGTCGCTACGTAGCGACCGAGCGATCGTCCCGCTCGGTCGCTACGTAGCAACCGAGCTCGAGCCAAAGCTCGGTCGCTACGTAGCGACTGAGCGATCGTCCCGCTCGGTCGCTACGTAGCGACCGAGCTCGAGCCAAAGCTCAGTTGCTACGTAGCGACCGAGCGATCATCCCGCTCGGTCGCTACGTAGCGACCGAGCTCGGCCAAGCTCGGTCGCTACGTAGCGACCGAGCGATCGTCCCGCTCGATCGCTACGTAGCGACCGAGCGATCGTCCCGCTCGATCGCTACATAGCGATCGAGCTCAAGCCAAAGCTCGGTCGCTACGTAGCGACCGGGCTCGAGCCAAAGTTCGGTCGCTGTGTAGCGATTGAACCTTTCTGAACATCGATACGACACCAGTCCTTGCATTCTCGTCAAACCTTCGAATGCTATCTCCCGAAGACCGTAGCAAGCTCAGTCCATGTTTCCCGCTATTCTAATTCATCGATCAAACTTCGCGGATTAGAAACCGCGGAAAACTCGTAGTAAATGTGTCGAGTCGGAAGACGGCCCAAAGGGACGTAAAACACGACTCGAGGCCCATCCTACGATTTTTCCTAACCAAAAGCCCGTGAACCACAGCATGGTTCACGCTTGGCCCACGAGGAAGGATAAATGTCAAGTTTCCGCGGATAAATACGGAAGTTTTGAAGATAATTGTGAAGATCGGGAAAAATGGAATATCTTCATTTTTATGCTATGACGGCTTAAGGGCAGAAGAGTAAAAGCGTAAACCGACCTTGGAGCTAGTATATAAGGAGTCCTAGGCGAGGAGCAGAGAAGGGAACTTTTTTCAGAGCAAACTTAGCACTTAGAGCAATTTAGGCAATTTTCCGTTTTTGTTATTTCGAGTTGCAACTCAATTAGGTTTAGCCGTCTTAGGGTTACTAGAACTAGGAATCTCGCCGACAGCTCTCGAGCCCAGGCTTATACCTTGTTGTAAACGCTCATACGCAAATTCGGAATAAGATCTTCTTTGCTCTCTTTCTCGATTTATTATACTTTGTCGTTGTTATTCTCGTGTTCTGATTGCTTGACGTGTGGTAATTAACAGATATTCGGGTCCTCTGGGAAATTAGGGTTTTCCTAGTTTCCTTATTTAAACGGAAATCGACAGTGTGAATTTCGGTTCCCACAAGAACAGATTTGAGATGCATCTTATGATCTTCAAGGTTTTTGCTATAGACAAGAATGTCATCAAAGTAGACAACAACAAAATGACCTATGAATAACCTCAAGACATGATTCATTAAACGCATGAAAGTGCTAGGTGCATTAGTAAGACCAAATGGCATAGCAAGCCATTCATACAATCCTAACTTGGTTTTAAATGCGGTTTTCCACTCATCACCTTCCTTCATCCTAATCTGGTGATAGCCACTTTTCAAATAAATTTTAGAAAAGACACATGATCCATGCAACTCATCAAGCATGTCATCTAGCCTAGGGATGGGTTGCCTATACTTTACTGTGATGTTGTTGATGGCACACCACACACATGCGCCAAGAACCATCCTTTTCGGGCACGAGAAGGACAGGAACGGCACAAGGACTGAGCCTTTCCCGGATGTAGCCTTTCTCAAGAAGGTCACCAATCTGTTTCTGAAGTTCCTTGGTCTCTACCGGATTGGTACGGTAAGCTGGCCGGTTTGGTAGAGACGCGCCTAGAACAAGGTCGATCTGATGCTCAATGCCTCGTACTGGAGGTAATCCCTTAGGATTCTCATCTGGAAAAACATCAGAATACTTCTGCAAAACATCAAAAAGTTCACTCGGAATCTCCGGTGCAAGGTCAGAAGAAGAAGCCATAAGAGATTCTTTGTACACAAGTAAAAGAAATGGCTTTTGGGAGTAAAGAGATCTCTTGACCTGACTTTGTTTGATATAGAAATTGGAGTTCCGTTGGGATGATTCAGGTTCATCTGGCATGGTTTCCTTGTCACGGTTCTTCTTGAGCTGGATCTGATCTTGATGAACCTCCAAAAGGTGTCAAAGGAACAAGCGTGATCTTCTTCCTTTTATGATCAAAGGAGTGTCGGTTTGTGAAGTCATCATGCACGGCTCTCTTATCAAATTGCCATGGCCGGCCCAAGAGAATGTGGCATGCATCCATAGGAAGAACGTTGCAAACGACCTCGTCCTCATATCGGCCAATGGTAATAGGGACAGTGACTTGCTCTTTCACATACTGTTCTCCAGCATCGTTTAGCCATTCCATCCTGAAAGGACGAGAGAGAGGCCGAGAAGCAAGTCCTAGTTTCTTGACAAGTGTGTCACTAGCAACATTAGTACAACTCCCACCATCAATAATCAAAAAGCAAACCTTTTCAGAAACTAAGCATCGAGAATGAAAGAGATTCTCCCTTTGTTCCTTTTCATTGTTTTTGGGTTGGACACTCAGAGTTCTTCTTGTGACAAGTAGAGGACCATGAGCTGGATAGTCAAAGCAAGGCTCCTCATCATAGATTGGGTCGGACTCATCATCAAAGGCTGGGTCGGAACCATCGACCAAGCGGCCGTCCGTCTCATCGAAAATAGACTCGACCATGCCTTTCCTAGCAACGAGTAGTGGCCCGTGATGCGGATATCCAAAGGACTCGTCCTCTTCATCAAAGATAGGACCAAGATATTCTTTGTTCTCCTGCTCATCCTCAGATTCAACTTCTCCATTCTCCGTAAGAATCATCACTCGTTGGTTGGGACAGTTTTTGGCAAAATGTCCTAGACCTTGACATTTGAAACACCTAATGTCTCT
>NW_026016645.1:0-37500 GCF_020379485.1 Brassica napus | reverse complement strand
ACCAGAAAATTCACCGGAGACAATCCGGCCATCAACCTCAACCCAGACATCGATAGTGTTGGACCGAGCAGTCCAACACTACATACCCCTTCGGGTACTGAGGGTAGGCTCAGAAGAGTGCCTACCCCTTATATAGACAAAACACTTTTTTCAGTCTGTATTGGTTGTGTTCCGGGAGTATTTTTAATGTAAGAAACAAAATACTTCGAATTTGAATCTGATGTTTTGCATGTTTCATAAGAATGGTTAAAGCTATTTTCGGGTAAATTTTCATGATTTTCTTTTGCTTCTAACCATGTCTTTCACATGCTACAAAGTTTGGGGTTTCGTGGTCTAAACGGATGTCTACAGCAACTTTTGATCAACACTTGACATCCTAAACTATTTGTTGACATATTTTTGATGTTCTCCAAAAATATTCATTTTTAATTTTTGGCTTCTCGGTGATTTTGGCTGTCCGTGGGTGATTTTGGCCCACGTGGGCTGTCTGTTCAGTACACAAAGAACGTCCGTGTGTGTCCGTCAGCACACACAGGACGTCCGTGGCTCTCTGTGTGTGTCTGTCAGCACACACAGAAAGTCTGTGGCTGTCCATCAGTACACATATCAGCACGCTGGTCCTTGGACTCAGCACGCTGGCCCTTCCCGTGGACTGTTTGGGTGATTTTGGCCAACGTGGGCTGTCTGTTCAGTACACACAGGACGTCTGTGGGTGTCCGCCAGCACACACAGGACATCCGCGGGTGTCTGTGGCTGTCCGTCAGCACACACAGGACTTCCATGGCTGTCCGTGTGTGTCCGTGTGTGTTCGTCAGCACACATAGGACGTCTGTGGCTGTCCATCAGTACACATATCAGCATGCTGGTCTTTGGACTCAGCACGCTGGCCCTTCCCGTGGACTGTTCGGGTGATTTTCGCCCACGTGGGCTGTCTGTTCAGTACACATAGGACGTCCGTGGGTGTTTGTCAGCACACACAGAACGTCTGTGGTTGTCCGTCAGCACACATTGGACATCCGTGGCTGTCCATGTGTTTCCGTGTGTGTCCGTCAAAACACACAGAACGTCTGTGGCCGTCCATCAGTACACATATTAGCACGTTGGTCCTTGGACTCAGCACGCTGACCCTTCCCGTGGACCGTTCGGGTGATTTTGGCCCACGTGGGCTGTCTGTTCAGTACACACAGGACGTCCGTGGGTGTTTGTCAGCACACGCAGGATGTCAGTGTGTGTCCGTCAGCACACACAGGTCGTCCCTGGCTGTCCGTTTTGTGTCCATGTGTGTCCGTGAGTACACAGAGGACGTCTGTGCCTGTCCATCAGTACACATAACTACACGTTGGTCCTTGGACTCAGCACGCTGACCCTTCTTGTTGACTGTTCGGGTGATTTTGCTGCAGGACGTATGTCTCTCTCAGCAAGATGCCTAGGTCAGTTAGGAAGATAGATATGGATCCGGCTCTTGTTGGACGTATGTCTCTCTCAAGATTCGGACAAGGAATGGAATGGATCGAAGGACGCCACAAAGAACAATGGATCGGCTCTTTGATATGTCACACGGCTGCTCTCAATGTTTCACACAACTGAAAGACTTAGGGTTTCTTTGCTAAAGCAAAAACGATTTCATAAAAGACTTAGCCGAAAAGTTGGCAACTACAAGGGTTTAAATAGATGTTCCTTACTGGACTTAAAGATAAAAAAAAATGCCTAGACAAATGGCCAATGTCTTAACCGAAATAGAAATAAAGAAAACAATAGACCGGTCGCGGTTTGAGATGTCCGGATCAGAACTCATAGTATGCTTGCTTGTTGCCTCATTAAAACCTTTCGGGAAAACCCAGTGGGACAAAACCTCGATAAGGAAAAAGAGTACAACACATACTACTCCTTCTGATGGTCGGCTATATCTCTGAACCGGAAGCAAGTTGGTTGGATGAATTGAATATGAAGGTGGAAATGGTCAGGCTGGCTTCATTCTGGCCGATGGAGGAGAACTGGCTCGAATGGACAGGGTCTGGAACCTCTAGTGGTTCACCGGTGTCTTCAAGCTTCAAGTCAGACAACTCCTGGATCAATAGTTGCTTGAACCCGGTTTGTTCCTGTGCAAGCAGCTCCTGGACAGCTTTGGCAAATCCAGCTCTTATAACTCTTGAACCGGACCTTGTGGTAGGGCCTTTGCGGATAATGGGAACCTCAGTCGTGGGTACTACAACATCCCCTCCCTCTTGAACAGGTTCTGTCCTCAGAACATCTCCGTCATCAGCAATATAAGGAGACAAGTCAGACACATTGAACGTCCGGGAAACTTGGAACTCACCTGGCAGTTCTAGCCGGTAGGCATTGTCATTGATCCGATCGAGCACTCGGAATGTTCCGTCCCCTCGTGGGGATAATTTGCTCTTCCTCTCTTCCAGAAACCGTTCTGGCCTCATGTGGAGCCACACCCAATCGCCTGGCTGGAAGATAACTTCTGTGCGCCCCTTGTTGAGCTTAATCCGGTTCCTTTCAGCCTTCTTCTCCAAAGTCTCCTTGACTTGCCGGTGCATGTTCTTCACAAACTCAGCCTTTTTGTCACCACTCTGGCTGACTTGCATGGCTGGTGGCAATGCGGCTAGGTCCATGGGCGTCTCTGGTCTAAAGCCATACACGATCTCAAAAGGGGAGAAGTTAGTAATAGAGTGCCTTGCATGGTTATAAGCAAACTCAATGAAAGGCAAACAACTCAACCAGTTTTTAAGATTCTTACCCACCGTAGCCCTCAGTAACTGAGAGAGTGTACGGTTTACTACCTCGGTCTGTCCATCAGTCTGTGGATGGCAAGTGGTCGAGAAAAGGAGCTTGGTTCCAAGCTTTTTCCACAATGTCCTCCAGAAGTGGCTGAGATATTTTGTGTCTCGGTCGGACACAATGGTACGAGGCACTCCATGTAAACGCACCACTTCCTTGAAGAAGAGATCAGCGGTTTGGCTTGCATCATTGGTCTTGGAACACGGAATGAAGTGTGCCATCTTGGAGAACCTGTCCACTACAACAAAAATAGAATCCTTGTGTTCTATCTTGGGCAAGCCCAGCACAAAGTCCATAGACAGATCGACCCACGGTGCAATAGGAATAGGTAAAGGCATGTGTAAACCATAAGGATGCGACCTGGATTTGGTTTTGAGACAGACAGTGCACTTGGCGCAAAGGCTCTCGACGTAGCGCCTCATCCGGGGCCAATAGAAGTGGTCGGACAGGACGCTCAGAGTTTTGTCCCGACCGAAATGCCCCATCAATCCACCCCCATGAGCTTCTCTGGTCAGTAAATCTCGCATGGAACCATGAGGGATACACAGGCGTTTTTCCTTGAAGAGGAACCCGTCCTGCTGATAGAATGGACCCATGGCTCCCTTAGCCGTGTTACTGTAAAGCTCAGAAAAATCAGGGTCAATTTCATAAGACATTTTGAGTTGCTCAAAACCCATGATCTTAGCCTCCATGGTGGTAATGAGTGTGTGGCGCCGGGATAGGGCGTCGGCCACTACGTTGTCCTTTCCCTTCTTGTACTTGATCACATAAGGAAACGTTTCCACGAACTCCAGCCACCTGGCATGCCTCTTCTTGAGTGTGGTCTGGCCCCTCAAATGCTTAAGAGTCTCATGATCTGTATGAATAATAAACTCTTTAGACAAAAGATAATGTTGCCAAGTTTCAAGCGACCTTACTAGAGCATATAGCTCTTTATCATAGGTGGGGTAATTGAGGGCGGCTCCACTCAATTTCTCACTGAAGAAAGCCACTGGCCGGCCTCCTTGGGTCAGTACGGCCCCTATCCCTGTCCCTGAAGCATCACACTCAATCTCAAAAGGTTTATCAAAGTTAGGAAGAGTTAGAACCGGTGCATGTGTCAAACTATATTTAAGCCTGTTGAAAAACTCCTCTTGGGCAGGACCCCAAGCAAAGGTTACATTCTTCTTGATCACGGAGGTCATTGGGGCGGCAATGGTACTGAAGTCCTTCACAAATCGTCGGTAGAAACTGGCTAGTCCATGGAAGCTGCGGATATGTCCGATCGTGGTCGGGGTCGGCCAGTCTTGTATGGCCTTGATCTTCTCCTCATCAACCTTCAGTCCCTGTGAACTCACAACAAAGCCTAAAAATACCAACTGATCAGTGCAGAATACACATTTCTTAAGGTTAGCATAAAGGCCTTCTTGCCTTAAGGCTTTCAAAACCTGTTCTAGGTGTCCCATGTGTTCAGTTAAAGACCTGCTGTAAATCAAGATATCATCAAAGTATACAACCACGAATTTACCAATGTAAGGTCGGAGGACCTCATTCATGAGTCTCATGAAGGTGCTAGGGGCGTTGGTAAGGCCAAACGGCATCACCAGCCACTCGTATAGACCTTGCTTGGTCTTGAAGGCGGTTTTCCACTCATCTCCTTCCTTCATGCGGACTTGATGGTATCCACTCCTGAGATCAATCTTAGAAAACACAACAGACCCACTCAGTTCATCCAACATATCATCTAATCTAGGTATAGGGTACCGATATTTGATGGTTATGTTGTTGATGGCTCGGCAGTCCACACACATGCGCCATGTCCCATCTTTCTTAGGCACTAGTAGGACCGGGACTGCACAGGGGCTAAGGCTCTTGCGGATGTAGCCTTTGTCCATGAGATCTTGGACCTGCCGTTCCAGCTCCTTAGCTTCCTCAGGGTTGACACGGTAAGCGGCTCGGTTTGGTAGTGGCGCGCTGGGTACAAGATCGATCTGATGTTCTATGCCACGGATGTTGGGGTCAAAATCGGTCACGACGGAATCAATGTCTGAAAGTCCGTAAAAATCAGCATAACCGTTTTTACGAAAAGTAATCTTCGTAAAGATATCTTTACGAACAGCCTTGCAGTAAAATATCGTCCAAATCTCAATCGAACCACTAAATACCGATTGTCCGAAGGCAACGGACATGTATCCAAATCGGCCGCGGACAAGCTCGAGTATGGAAATCAGACAGCGGACAAGCCAAGCTCGATCGATACGCGGCGACCAAGCATGCACACAGCTCGGTCGCTACGTAGCGACCGAGCTCGAGCCAAGCTCGGTCGCTACGTAGCGACCGAGCGATCGTCCCGCTCGGTCGCTACGTAGCGACCGAGCTCGAACCAAAGCTCGGTCGCTACGTAGCGACCGAGCGATCGTCCCGCTCGGTCGCTACGTAGCGACCGAGCCATCGTCCCGCTCGGTCGCTACGTAGCGACCGAGCCATCGTCCCGCTCGGTCGCTACGTAGCGACCGAGCCATCGTCCCGCTCGGTCGCTACGTAGCGACCGAGCTCGAGCCAAAGCTCGGTCGCTACGTAGCGACCGAGCGATCGTCCCGCTCGGTCGCTACGTAGCGACCGAGCTCGAGCCAAAGCTCGGTCGCTACGTAGCGACCGAGCGATCGTCCCGCTCGGTCGCTACGTAGCGACCGAGCGATCGTCCCGCTCGGTCGCTACGTAGCGACCGAGCTCAGCCAAGCTCGGTCGCTACGTAGCGACCGAGCGCTCGTCCCGCTCGGTCGCTACGAAGCGACCGGGCTCGAGCCAAAGTTCGGTCGCTGTGTAGCGATTGAACCTTTCCGAACGTCAATACGACACCAGTTCTTGCATTCTCGTCAAAACCTTCGAATGCTATCTCCCGAAGACCGTAGCAAGCTCAGTCCATGTTTCCCGCCATTCTAATTCATCGATCAAACTTCGCGGATTAGAAACCGCGGAAAACTCGTAGTAAACGTGTCGAGTCGGAAGACGGCCCAAAGGGACCTAAAACACGACTCGAGGCCCATCCTACGATTTTCCTAATCAAAAGCCCGTAAACCACAGCCTGGTTTACGCTTGGTCCACAAGGAAGGATAAATGTCAAGTTTCCGCGGATAAATACGGAAGTTTTGAAGATAATTGTGAAGATCGGGAAAAATGGAATATCTCCATTTTTATGCTATGACGGCTTAAGGGCAGAAGAGTAAAAGCGTAAACCGACCTTGGAGCTAGTATATAAGGAGTCCTAGGCGAGGAGCAAGAGAGAGAACTTTTTAGATTCGGAATTCTCTGCACTTAGAAACTTTAGGCTTATTCTCGACAAGTTCGGTTTCTATGACTGGCACTCAATTACTAGACGAACTCGCCCAGGCAGTTCGATCTCTTGTCCAGCTCTATCAATTGAACTACGTTCGGCTTGATCCTCGAAAGGGGTACGTAGGCAGCCTTTAACAAGGTTCAGTCCGAAATCAATCCAAGCCTTTTAGATATCTTTTTCGTCCTTTGTTATCGAGCTGCGACTCAACTAGGATTAGGGTTTTATGTTGCTAGAACTAGGTAACTCGCTGACGGCCCCTGCGGCCAAAGCCTTTGTATTCTCTTGTAATGATCGCAACGCTCTTACGCGGACTCGAAATAAGATCTACTGTTTTCTCTAAACTCGTTTGTTATTTTTTCATGATTTCCGCATATATCCGGGACCTCTGGGAAATTAGGGTTTTCCTAGTTTCCTTATTTAAACGGAAATCGACAGTGCGAATTTCGGTTCCCACAGTTTGGCGCTAGAAGGAGGGAGGGGTTACGGATTACTCTTACTCATGGCCACAAAACGCTTGATCGAAACGATGTTTGGATATATGAAAGACAAACTCGCAGCACTGACTGCTCCTATTGCCAACGCTTACGCAAACACCGTAGTTTTCAACAAAATCGAAAACTTAGTCGCGACCTTCCGCCACAGGAAGAGCACTAAAACAAGCTCGCGATTTCTCCCTGTAAACAAGAAGGGAAACGATAAATCTTATCAAAACCCCGTAAACAAATCTCGATGCGTAAGGGTTTTACCAAAACACGTTTTCCGAAAACATTTCGGAAGGATAAAACTTGTTCTCCCAAAAAAAACCGCTGAAAAACCCCTACGTTAATCGCGGAAAAAGGAAACACAACAAAACGATTACACAGCTCGGTCGCTACATAGCGACCGAGCACGCACACTGCTCGGTCGCTACGTAGCGACCGAGCAGAGCGACCGAGCACGCACACGCTGCTCGGTCGCTACGTAGCGACCGAGCACACACGCTGCTCGGTCGCTACGTAGCGACCAAGCACACACGCTGCTCGGTCGCTACGTAGCGACCGAGCACGCACGCTGCTCGGTCGCTACGTAGCGACCGAGCACACACGCTGCTCGGTCGCTACGTAGCGACCGAGCACGCACACGGCTCGGTCGCTACGTAGCGACCGAGCACGAACACGCTGCTCGGTGCTACGTAGCGACCGAGCACGCACACTGCTCGGTCGCTACGTAGCGACCGAGCACGCACACGCTGCTCGGTCGCTACGTAGCGACCGAGCACGCACACTGCTCGGTCGCTACGTAGCGACCGAGAACGCACACGCTGCTCGGTCGCTACGTAGTGACCGAGCTCAAGCCAACTCTCCACTCGCTACATAGCGACCTGTAAAGCCTCAGAAAGGTCCTCCTTTGGGTTCTCTTTTGAATCCTCGTCGAAACGCTTTTCGTTTCGTCTCAATCGGAGTTTCCGTTGAGATTTTACGACGAACACAAGTGGGACTCTTCTCGGCTTGCTTCCACTCGCTACGTAGCGACCTGTCAGACTGTCAGTCGCTACGTAGCGACCTGTTAGGCCTCAGAAAGGTCCTTCTTTTGGTTCTCTTTTGAATCCTCGTCGAAACGCTTTTCGTTTCGTCTCAATCGGAGTTTCCGTTGAGATTTTACGACGAAAACAAGTGGGACTCGTCTCGGCTTGCTTCCACTCGCTACGTAGCGACCTGTCAGACTGTCAGTCGCTACGTAGCGACCTGTAAGGCCTCAGAAAGGTCCTTCTTTGGGTTCTCTTTTGAATCCTCGTCGAAACGCTTTTCGTTTCGTCTCAATCGGAGTTTCCGTTGAGATTTTACGACGAAAACAAGTGGGACTCGTCTCGGCTTGCTTCCACTCGCTACGTAGCGACCTGTCAGACTGTCAGTCGCTACGTAGCGACCTGTAAGGCCTCAGAAAGGTCCTTCTTTGGGTTCTCTTTTGAATCCTCGTCGAAACGCTTTTCGTTTCGTCTCAATCGGAGTTTCCGTTGAGATTTTACGACGAAAACAAGTGGGACTCGTCTCGGCTTGCTTCCACTCGCTACGTAGCGACCTGTCAGACTGTCAGTCGCTACGTAGCGACCTGTAAGGCCTCAGAAAGGTCCTCCTTTGGGTTGTCTTTTGAATCCTCGTCGAAACGCTTTTCGTTTCGTCTCAATCGGAGTTTCCGTTGAGATTTTACGACGAAAACAAGTAGGACGCTTCTCGGCTTGCTTCCATTCGCTACGTAGCGACCTGTCAGACTGTCAGTCGCTACGTAGCGACCTGTAAGTCCTCAAAGGGTTCTTCCTTTGCGTTCTCCTTTGAATCCTCTTCGAAATGCTTTTCGTTTCGTTTCAATCGGAGTTTCCGTTGAGATTTTACGACGAAAACAAGTGGGACTCGTCTCGGCTCCCTTCCACTCGCTATAGCGACCGAGATGACATCCTCACTCGCTATAGCAACCTGTCAGGCCTCAAAGGGGTCCTCCTTTGCGTTCTCCTTTGAATTCTCATCGAAACGCTTTTCTTTTCGTCTCAATCGGAGTTTCCGTTGAGATTTTACGACAAAAACAAGTAAACCTCATCTTAAACTCCTTGGCTTGTTTCTGCTCACCCTACCTCCATCTTTGCGTTCACTTTCGAATCTCGATCGAAACGTCTCTTGTTTCGCCTCGATTGAAGTTACCATTGAGACTTTACGATATAAAAAAAAAAAACTGCAAAGACCTATTTTCTCGCATGGATTCAGATTAATCGTATAAAACGGCAATGGTTAACTTAACACCTTAGCCGCCTTAACTATACGATTACGTTGGACCTTTTTACAAAAATCGACGTCTTATCTAAGGAGAAGATAACAGTCAAGTTCGGAAGATAAATGTCAAGTTTCAAAGGATAAACACCAATATCGGAAATGGCGAACATACACGAGAATAGGAAACGGAAATGAGCACGCAAAACTGAGAAGGGACAAAACTGCATCTTCGAGAGAACTAAGGTATTTCCGACTTGAAATTTTTGAAATCAGACTTGGAATTTTCGTAGGAAATTACTTTGAGGCTGCCATAGAACTTTAGGGAACGTAAAACCTAGGCGGATAGTCTAGCGAACTAAGTTTTAAGCGATTTTTCCTGTCTCGATATATTGTCCCATAATTGTTCATCCAGATCTTGCAAACCGATCTAAACTCTCCGAAAGTCGAGAAATGATCGCCACGCATATCAAGCTCGCTTCCTAAAGAGAGAAAAAGTTAGAGACATGAACGTCGTCTTAAAACCGATTCGTTTCTGGCAATTTTCTCGGAACCGACATATCCCAAGTCGTCAACGTGGAAACAACCAAATCACAGTCCAAGCGTCGTCTATAAATCGTCCCGAATTATCGATCATTCCAAACATCAGGAGAGGAAACGTACACAACCCTTCAAAGTATCGGTTCAACCGTTTTTCTTTCGTAAAAAAAAAAGGGGGAGTAGGTACGTATACTATACTCGTATACTCCCAAACTTCAAAAAACTTCTGCAAATCGTCAAGAATAGGCAAACGACAATCTTAATATTCGTCTAAACGCTAGCAACATATCCAGACGATCATGAACATAATCTCAAAAACTATACATCATTTCTTGTCGCAATCATGCGTACAGAAAACTTGTACCAATATCAAACTGAAACTCGACGATTAGCCAAAGTATTGAAGCCTTTTCCGGCTTCAGAAAGCCAGTTTCGTTTTAAACTTAGCGGCGAGAAATCTTTAATCACCAAAGCATTTCTTTCAGTTTCCGTTGTACCAAGTAAGTCACGGAAAAGTATCGAAAACATTTGCGACGAAAAAAACTCGAGAATATATGTAGCATCGTGCACATTAAAAGGAGCACTTTCCTCCCGATGGTTAGCTAAATCCACTTCTGGTTGACCAATTTGTTCAAGAAACAAATGTGTCATGAGAATCCTCTTGAAAAACCTATGAAAAACGTTCCGCGACTAGATCGTATTGAAATAAACTTCGGTAATACTCCATGGGTAACGCCAAGCAACTTTCACCTAAGATCAAAATCACAGCGGGAACGTTTCTCGTAGAACCCGCAGAAACAATGCTACTTTGACATATGTATACATATCACTGATTTACGACCTTCGTAAAATCGGTTATATGATATGATAAATTATCGTATAGCCCACAATCGGAAATCATATGATAAATTCTTCATAACGAAACTAAGTCCTAACAACCAAACGGTTAACGGAAAATCTAAACTTTTCGAAAATTGACCAAGTTCAATACGCTCCACAATTCACTTTAAGCCCGCAACGTTTTAACCACAATACGCGGCATGTAAGGAAAAATTCGTAACAAAGCTTCTAGAGCTATACGAAACATCCTAAAAAATGCACGAAATACATCTCGGAAGGCCAACTCTTCACAAAGCACCATGAAGGAAAACACTTGTTCCCATGGACAAATTTACACGACACCTCAGTCATAATTCCTCGATCGCAAACAAAACTATTAGCATCCGAGCAGGAACAACAATTTTTGGCTGCGAACATTCTTAGTCAAACCAGAATGTTTCTCAAACACAGGGCTAATACTAAACCCTCGCAACATCGCGAAATATCTTCAAAGCCCGCGAACATTTCAAGCACGAAACGTGGCATACGAAAGAATAACAAATCTTCAGCATCGCGAGACGTCGCGGACGCCTGAAGATTAGTTCTTCGACGAAATTTCCTTCCTCGATAAAAACACCTTCATGGAAGACCAGACAGTCATACGCACTAACATCTTCTCAAAACATATTCTTCGCGAAGACTCAAAATAGTAATTTTTACCATTAAGTTTGTTGCTGATCACAACAAACTCTTAACGTCCTAAACAGACTTAGCCATCTCGTAGAAGATGACTCTCTTACATCCGACACAAGGATAATAGCGCTATAAAAGAAATCCGAAATTTTGGTCCAGCACTTCCGGTCTCCGGAGAGATGCTCGATTCCAACCATACAAGTCGTATAAGCCGAGAACCTATCGCGGACTTTAAATCGGTATGGAATCAGGATGAAACTGAAACGGGATACGTAAGTCGAATTAGTCATCGCACCCTCTAAAACCAGGAGTAAACCTAGGTCTTGCCCTAAACCCAGCGCACTGGTCTCTAACATCTCTAGGCATAGTATCAAACACCCTGATACGAGATCCCAAAATTTGTCTCTTTGCCAATATTCGAACGTCTTCAGAAAATCCCGCAAGTTTACACACTGCGGAAAACTCTCGAAACAGATTATGGATATGGCAATTCACACAGAGTTAGATTACGAGACGACAACTCGTAGTCTTCCCTCTACACCCATACAAAATGCCATCGGCAGCAACACGCCTTATAACCGCTACATAAAAACTAGACCATAAAGGTCCTACTGGAAAACTAGTCATAAGAACCTTAACTCCAAGATGAACTACGAAAGGCTTGATCCCTTCAACAAGGGTACGTAGGCAGCCGTCATAAGGCGCAGCCCCAATCTTATCGCGTTTTCTACTTTTAGGAGAGCGAGAAGATCACTTACCACAGACCTTTTCAACCATTAATTCCGCCTAACTCACCTAACTTGCCTAACTTGCCAAGCCACTCGCTAGAACCTCACGCTAGAAGCTCATGATTCTAACGAGCTGGGGGGCTAACTGTTGGGGTCAAAATCGGTCACGACGGAATCAATGTCTGAAAGTCCGTAAAAATCAGCATAACCGTTTTTACGAAAAGTAATCTTCGTAAAGATATCTTTACGAACAGCCTTGCAGTAAAATATCGTCCAAATCTCAATCGAACCACTAAATACCGATTGTCCGAAGGCAACGGACATGTATCCAAATCGGCCGCGGACAAGCTCGAGTATGGAAATCAGACCGCGGACAAGCCAAGCTCGATCGATACGCGGCGACCAAGCATGCACACAGCTCGGTCGCTACGTAGCGACCGAGCTCGAGCCAAGCTCGGTCGCTACGTAGCGACCGAGCATCCGTCTCGCTCGGTCGCTACGTAGCGACCGAGCTCAGCCAAGCTCGGTCGCTACGTAGCGACCGAGCGATCGTCCTGCTCGGTCGCTACGTAGCGACCGAGCTCGAGCCAAAGCTCGGTCGCTACGTAGCGACCGAGCGATCGTCCCGCTCGGTCGCTACGTAGCGACCGAGCCATCGTCCCGCTCGGTCGCTACGTAGCGACCGAGCTCGAGCCAAAGCTCGGTCGCTACGTAGCGACCGAGCGATCGTCCCGCTCGGTCGCTACGTAGCGACCGAGCTCGAGCCAAAGCTCGGTCGCTACGTAGCGACCGAGCGATCGTCCCGCTCGGTCGCTACGTAGCGACCGAGCTCAAGCCAAAGCTCGGTCGCTACGTAGCGACCGAGCGATCGTCCCGCTCGGTCGCTACGTAGCGACCGAGCTCAGCCAAGCTCGGTCGCTGTGTAGCGATTGAACCTTTCCGAACGTCAATACGACACCAGTTCTTGCATTCTCGTCAAAACCTTCGAATGCTATCTCCCGAAGACCGTAGCAAGCTCAGTCCATGTTTCTCGCCATTCTAATTCATCGATCAAACTTCGCGGATTAGAAACCGCGGAAAACTCGTAGTAAACGTGTCGAGTCGGAAGACGGCCCAAAGGGACCTAAAACACGACTCGAGGCCCATCCTACGATTTTCCTAATCAAAAGCCCGTAAACCACAGCCTGGTTTACGCTTGGTCCACAAGGAAGGATAAATGTCAAGTTTCCGCGGATAAATACGGAAGTTTTGAAGATAATTGTGAAGATCGGGAAAAATGGAATATCTCCATTTTTATGCTATGACGGCTTAAGGGCAGAAGAGTAAAAGCGTAAACCGACCTTGGAGCTAGTATATAAGGAGTCCTAGGCGAGGAGCAAGAGAGAGAACTTTTTAGATTCGGAATTCTCTGCACTTAGAAACTTCAGGCTTATTCTCGACAAGTTCGGTTTCTATGACTGGCACTCAATTACTAGACGAACTCGCCCAGGCAGTTCGATCTCTTGTCCAGCTCTATCAATTGAACTACGTTCGGCTTGATCCTCGAAAGGGGTACGTAGGCAGCCTTTAACAAGGTTCAGTCCGAAATCAATCCAAGCCTTTTAGATATCTTTTTCGTCCTTTGTTATCGAGCTGCGACTCAACTAGGATTAGGGTTTTATGTTGCTAGAACTAGGTAACTCGCTGACGGCCCCTGCGGCCAAAGCCTTTGTATTCTCTTGTAATGATCGCAACGCTCTTACGCGGACTCGAAATAAGATCTACTGTTTTCTCTAAACTCGTTTGTTATTTTTTCATGATTTCCGCATATATTCGATCACTTGTCGTTGGCTCTCGCAGAGATCCGGGACCTCTGGAAAATTAGGGTTTTCCTAGTTTCCTTATTTAAACGGAAATCGGCAGTGCGAATTTCGGTTCCCACAACGGATAGGGGGTAAGCCGGCAGGGATCTCATCAGGGAAGACATCCTTGTAACGTCCCATGAGGTCTTGTACTACGTCTGGTACTTCAGGAGCTTCTAAACCTGCAAAACAACCTTCCTTAAAGATCATTAGTAGCACCTGTGTCTCACGTTGTAATGATTTAAGCACTTGTCCGGAAGTCATGTAAAGGTTAATGTTACTTACCTGGCCGGACTGCGTCATTTCCTTCTGCATATCATGAACTTCTTGAGGGCTGAGAGGTGCTAGGCTGTGCGTCTTGTTGTTGTGGACGAAACTGTAGATGTTGGTGCGGCCATGGTGAAGTGTCTCCTTGTCAAACTGCCACGGCCTTCCGAGAAGTATATGGTTGGCTTGCATGGGCACAACATCACACTTGACCTGGTCTTGGTACTTGCCAATACTGAAGGACACAACAACTTGTTCGGCAATCTTGAGCTCAGTCTCATCATTGAGCCATTTGAGACGGTATGGTCGAGGATGGGCAGTTTTGACCAACCCTAGCTTATCAACAAGATACTTGCTAGCCACGTTAGTACAAGATCCGCCATCTATGATCAAACTACATACCTTGTGATCAACACTACATCTGGTGTGGAAGATGTTCTCCCGCTGGATGGTCTCTGGGTCAAAGAGGGTGCTAAAAGCTCTCCGGGTCACTAGCAGCTCGCCTGTCTCCGGGTAGTCGGTTACTTCTTCATCAGAGATCGCGGCCGCGGCCTCTGCCTCATCTTGGGATTCATACTCGCCATCCCCCTTTAGGACCATCACTCGTTTGTTTGGACAATCCCGAGCGTAGTGGCCTTTGCCCTGACACTTATAACAAATGATGTCACGAGTACGCAAATTTTGGGCTTGAGTCTTACCCTGCTCCGGCTTAGATGCATTAGACGATTCAGCCTGGTTTGTCTTGAATCGGCTCTCAATCTCAATCGTCTTGCCCTTGTCGCCTTGCTTTGAACCCGGTTGAGTCCAAGCAGGTTTGCCGCGGCTGGTACTGGCCGTCTTGCGCTTGATGTGCTGCTCGGCTTGCGTAGCAAAGTGCAATAGATCGTTGAAGTCTTCATAGTGCTGTCTCTCCACCTTGCGGGCAATGCGGTCTTGCAGCCCTTCCAGGAATTGGGACATCATTGTCTCCTCGGGCTCGTCGGTCTCAAGCTTATTCCTAAGTGCCTCGAACTCCTCAAAGTACTCCTCCACAGTCTTAGTTCCCTGCGTAAGTTTACGAAAACGTTTTAGCACATCACGCTGGTAGTAAGATGGAATGTACCTCGCGCGAAGCTTGGTCCGCATCTCGGTCCAATTACGCGCTCTCCACACTGGCCCGGACTTAGCAACGTCTCGATCCCACCACGAAAGAGCATTGTCCGTCAGCTGGGCTGCTGCTAGGGCAACCTTCTTGGCCTCACTATATTGATAATAGTCGAATATGTACTCCATGCGCTTCTCCCACACGATGTAGGCATCCGGATCAACCTTGCCGGCAAACGTTGGGGGATGAAGCTTAAGCGCCTTGCCTCCCAACCAAGGCTCTTCCTCCTCTCGGTCTCGACCTCCCCTGTGGTTGCGGCCTCCTCCTACTTGGGCCCGGGGTCTTCGCGCGTTCCTCCTACCTCCCCGGTTTGGCCTCTCCTCGTCCTGACTGCGCGTATCATCGGTACTGTCCGCGTCCGAGTCAGTGTCATGCGGGTCCGGCTGATGCCTTCCTGGTGGTCGAGGTCCGTTGGGCCTGCCTCCCTGCCGTATCTGAGCAAGCTCGGCTGTGATAGTCCTAAGGCTCGCCCTCAGTTCCTCATTGTCAGCTAGGAGCTGAGCGTTTATGGCCGCTTGGTCTTGACCTACATCTCCCATAGTTCTCTGAGAAGAAACTCAAAGAAAGATTAAAAGGCAAGAGGGGGTTAAATAGTTGCTTGGGTCGGATACTTTGAGTATCGCCCAAGGCTAAGAGTAAATGCAAAAAAAAAGTTAAGACAAAATCGAATCAGGTTTGAAAAAGGAAAGAGAATTTTTTTTTTTTTTTTGAAAACTTGGAAAACAATCCGAAAATTTAAAAATAAGGAAAGTAAATAATTTTTTTTTTTAAATGGAAAGATCAAAAACTTGGAGAACAATTCCGAAATTTTTGTAAAAAGATAAGGAAAGTAAATATTTTTTTTTGAATGGTGACGGCTAGGGTTCAGAAAGAACTGAGTTTCGCAGGAAACTTCAGCTCTGATACCAAAATGTTGTAGGCACGGGTCGGAGGGTCGGACGGATGGCCGTTCCGCGGTTCAGTCTTGCCTCGGACGGATGGTACTGGCCGGCTCGTCTCTTGCTTGTGATCGAACCTGAAACAGATAGGAACTTTTAGTGAGTTTTCAACAGGATCTAGAACATAAACAAGTTATGATTCTTTTTGTTTTTATGGAATTGGTTGAATGAAATCTAAAACAAAAGATAGAGAAGAGAGTAGATTGGCGGATGGGATCTGCTGCTGGACGTATGTCTCTCTCAGAAAGATGCCTAGGTCGGTTAGGAAGATAGATATGGATCCGGCTCTTGTTGGACGTATGTCTCTCTCAAGATTCGGACAAGGAATGGAATGGATCGAAGGACGCCACAAAGAACAATGGATCGGCTCTTTGATATGTCACACGGCTGCTCTCAATGTTTCACACAACTGAAAGACTTAGGGTTTCTTTGCTAAAGCAAAAACGATTTCATAAAAGACTTAGCCGAAAAGTTGGCAACTACAAGGGTTTAAATAGATGTTCCTTACTGGACTTAAAGATAAAAAAAAGGCCTAGACAAATGGCCAATGTCTTAACCGAAATAGAAATAAAGAAAACAATAGACCGATCGCGGTTTGAGATGTCCGGATCAGAACTCATAGTATGCTTGCTTGTTGCCTCATTAAAACCTTTCGGGAAAACCCAGTGGGACAAAACCTCGATAAGGAAAAAGAGTACAACACATACTACTCCTTCTGATGGTCGGCTATATCTCTGAACCGGAAGCAAGTTGGTTGGATGGATTGAATATGAAGGTGGAAATGGTCAGGCCGGCTTCATTCTGGCCGATGGAGGAGAACTGGCTCGAATGGACAGGGTCTGGAACCTCTAGTGGTTCACCGGTGTCTTCAAGCTTCAAGTCAGACAACTCCTGGATCAATAGTTGCTTGAACCCGGTTTGTTCCTGTGCAAGCAGCTCCTGGACAGCTTTGGCAAATCCAGCTCTTATAACTCTTGAACCGGACCTTGTGGTAGGGCCTTTGCGGATAATGGGAACCTTAGTCGTGGGTACTACAACACACAGGACGTCTGTGGATGTCCGCCAGCACACACAGGACCCGAACCCTGGCCTCTCGACCTGATGGAGTCCGCAGGCTTACTTATTAATTTCTCTGCTTGTTTGATCCATTTTTAAGTCTATTAGTTACTAAGTCATATTCGAATATGAGGTTCATAAACAAAGGAACAGATTGCACAGCGGAATAACAATGTATAAACTTTGTATTACTTAGAAACATGAGATTCGATACACAACTTCTTAACAGTCTCATAGACAATCACTAGTTCATCCCTAGCATCATCTAACCACACGTTACACAGCCTCTCACTGACCGAGCCTTCACGGCTCCTTGGCTTGACCAGAACCATCCTTAGTTCCTGAAACCACAACCAGATAAGCATTAATCATAACTGAGAATAGAACGGATTGATTCTACAATGCTTGGCTTGGTTCCTAGAACTTAGATAAACCTCAGTCAGCATAATCATAAAACGTATGAACCTACCTACCGTATCCTAAGTCATTCAACCAACCACCCCTTGACTTAGAATCAGATAGATAGTCCAGAATAGATAAACAGAACACACGAACAGATCCGGATCGTCCCCAAAGACCAATCCGTCTATCCGGATAGAATCTAGGTGCGACCGGCCAATGGAGTCCGGCTCAATGGCCCAACGGACTCCCTTACCTGATCCGGCCTTAGGCCTGGATCCAATCGGCCTAGTAAGCCTCAAGCCTAATCCGGAAGGCTTAGCAACCGGTCAGACCTTGCGACTCTACCTTGGCTTAGACAAACCGTGACCTTGTCTTCACTAGACAAGCCATAGGCTGATCCATAAGGATCGGTCCTAACCTGTCCCGAAAGACACCGTTTGGAACATGCACCCTTTGGCCAATCGTGCCTCTTGGTCCTCGTACCTTTTGATGTTTGCAACCTTTGGTAACTCGTACCTTTTGGTCCCTGACACCCTTTGGCAACTCACAACCTTTGAACACTCATGACTTCTTGACAACTCGTGCCCTTTGGGTCATTCCCAACCGTTCGTCCTAACCGCCCAGTCTTGGTGCGGTCGGATCATCCGTCTAACCGACCCGTGTCTAGGCTAGCGGTCTGGTTATGTTCGGCCAAAGCCTAGGGACGTGTCCCTTGGACTCAACCAACACAACCTTTCATGTTTAACCAGAGAGAAGAGAAGAGAAACGAATTGAAATAGATAAGGAGAGCCGGATTGGACTTAGGAACCGAGCAGAGCCGCGGTGCGGTCGCATGGACGGTCCGTTCGGTCTGATGGAGCCACGGCCCATCACATACCTTGTGAACCACGTCTGGGTTCTCCATGCTCTTCTCCTTGTCTTGATCTCCCATTCTTGACCGGAGTTAGTTCTCAAACGATCAGAGTCGCCGGAACACAACACCACCACAATCGGCCTTTCTCTTGGCCGGAACTCTCTCTTTCTCTCTTTCTTTCTCTCTACGTTTTTCTCTGAGTATTTTTACTCTGGAATTGGATAATGAAATCGACCAGAGAGCCCCCATATTTATAGAAAACGAGGGGGTAAGTTTTGCCCCACAAACAGGCACGACTTGCTAGCGAATGGGCACCATCGGCCAAGAGTTGCCCCCTTTCGGCCACTTGCATCCCTTCGCCCTTTCTGATTGGGTTTGGGGTCGGCCACAAGCCCAACCCACGCCCCAGGCCTCCTGGACACAGCCCACGGCATTGCCCAAGGACCCAACAGCCCATGGCCTCATGGCCGTACCTCACAGCCCGCCACTGACCCAGACCCGGACCATCGGCCTAAAGCCCGGACAGTCCGTCTAGCTGAGATGAGATGACTCTCAGCTGCCTCAGCTGAGTGAGCTAGTAGTCCAGCTAGTGGAGCTGACTTAGTAGGGACTGAGCTGGAGTGAACTGAACCTAGCTTCCTTGAGCTGGCCGAGCTACTCGTCCACTTCGTCCTAGCTACCGTCTTACTCGTCCTAGCTGTCTCTTAGCTTGTATAAGGTTAAGTCTAAGTTTCCTTATATCCTTAACCTTCTTTCTTGACCATGGAACGCTTGCCTTGATGTCTTAAGACTGGCTTGTACGTTTCCTCGAACCATGGCCGTCCCAACAATCCTATTCAGGATTGGGGGCGTGACAAGTCTCCCCCCCTTGGGATGGATTCGTCCTCGAATCCGAATCGAATGCTTCCTCGGAAACAAACTGATCCAACCACTCTGGGTACTCTGCTTTCATTCTAGCTTCGGTCTCCCAAGTGATTATATCCTGACCATTACAGTCCCAGACGACCTTGACCATCTGGACCGTCTTCTTCCTTGTTGCTTTTTCCATCCTATCTATGATTCGAACTGGCCTCGTTTCCAAGGTTAGGTTCTTACCAAGATTGTCTGGAATGGCAGGAAGAGCGATGTCTTGGTCCGTTAAACATTTCCGAAGTTGGGAGACGTGGAACACATTATGAAGGTAATCATTTTGAGATACACCAAGTCACCTACTTGAAACTCGAGATCTTTCCTTCTTCGATCTGCATAGTTCTTTTGGCGATCTTGTGCCTGTCTCATCTTGTCCCTCAAGAACTTGATCTTTTCGGTTGTCTCTTCGACAATCTCCGGACCAATCATGCTGCGTTCCCCAACTTGGGTCCAGCATAAGGGTGTCCTGCATGGACGCCCATACAGAGCTTCGTATGGCGACATGCCAATACTACTATGGAAACTATTGTTGTAAGCAAATTCTACCAGAGGTAGATGTTTCTCCCAGGAATCACCCCAGTCTAGAACACATGCTCGCAACATATCTTCCAATGTCTGGATCGTACGTTCAGACTGTCCATCCGTCTGTGGGTGGTAGGCTGTACTCATGTTCACTCTTGTTCCTAAGGCCATTTGGAAAGCCTTCCAGAAGTAAGATGTGAACCTTGAATCCCTATCTGAGACTATGCTTGCCGGCACACCATGTAGTCGGACGATCTCATCAATGTACTTACGTACAATCTGATCTACCCCATCCGACTTCTTGATAGCCAGGAAGTGTGCTGATTTGGTTAGTCGATCAACCACAACCCAAACCGCATCTTTCTTATTCCTTGTGGTAGGGAACCCGGTCACAAAGTCCATTGTGATGTGATCCCATTTCCATTCCGGAATAGGCAAGCTTTGTAATAACCCACTAGGCACCTGATGTTCTGCTTTGATGAGTTGGCAAGTGGAACACTTGGCCACCCATTCCGCTACATCTGCCTTCATACGGATCCAATGATAGAATTTCTTAAGGTTCTGGTACATCTTGGTCGCACCAGGATGAACCGAGAATCTGGACTTATGAGCCTCCCTCATAATCTCTTCCTTTAGACTCCTATCATTAGGAACACTGATCCGACCGTTTACTAGGATGGTACCATCCTTTGCAATCTGGTACTCCGTCCTATCATTCTGAGCAACCTTATTCAGGTTCTCGTCCTGACCTTGAGCCAACCGGATTCGAGTAAGCAGGTCGGCTTGGTTAACCGCCTCCAACCCCAAAGCTTCGGTTCCCGTAGTCAGCACATTCAGCCGCAGAGCACGGACCATACCGTCCAGGTCGTTCGCCTCCCGTTCGGCCGATACATCAGCCCTCTTCCGGCTCAAAGCGTCTGCTACCAAATTAGCCTTTCCCGGATAATAGGTGATGTCCAAATCGTAGTCAGCTACGAATTCCATCCACCTCCTCTGCCTTAAGTTTAACTCAGGCTGGGTGAATATATACTTAAGACTCTTATGGTCCGTAAGTATCTGAACTTTGGCGCCATAATCTTTAAGGCGAATACTACCGCAGCCATTTCGAGATCATGGGTGGGGTAGTTTCCCTCATGTTTCCTCAACTGCCTGGACGCATAGGCAATGACCTTCCCATGCTGGGTCAATACGCAACCTAGCCCAGTGATGGACGCGTCCGTATAGACCACATATGGTTGATCGGCCTCCGGAAGCATTAGGACGGGTGCGCTAGTCAGCATGTTCTTAAGTGCGGAGAAACATTCCTCACACTCTTCAGCCCATGTGAACTTAACGTCCTTCCCAGTCAACCGCGTCATAGGCTGAGCCAAGCTTGCGAATCCTTTCACAAACTTTCTATAGTAACCTGCCAGCCCTAAGAAGCTTCTGACTTCCGTAGCACTGCGTGGTCGGGGCCAATCCTTGATTGCCCTGATCTTCTCTGGATCCACCGAGATGCCCTGATCGGAAACAATATGGCCGAGGAACCCAATACTCTTCTGCCAAAAGCTACATTTACTGAGTTTAGCATAGAGTTTGTGTTCTCGTAATCGTTCCAGCACGGCTCTCAAGTGTTTCCTATGAGATTCCTCATCCTTGGAATAAATTAGGATATCATCAATGAAGATGATCACGAATTCATCCAAGAAATCTCGGAACACGCTGTTCATCATTTTCATGAAAGCGGCAGGTGCATTGGTCAGACCGAACGGCATCACTACGAACTCGTAATGACCGTACCTGGTCCTAAATGCCGTCTTCCTAATATCATTTGGCTCTATAGGATCTGATGATACCCTGAAGCCAAATCAATCTTGGAAAACCACTTGGCTCCTTTGAGTTGATCCAACAGCTCGTCTATCCTGGGCAACGGGTACTTGTTCTTCACAGTGACCCTGTTCAACCCTCGATAGTCGATGCACAGACGCATGCTACCATCCTTCTTTTCACAAAGAGGACTGGTGCACCCCAAGGGGAGCTACTTGGCCGTATGAACCCCTTGTCAAGCAATTCTTCCAATTGCTTCTTTAGCTCGGCCATCTCGGCCGGAGCCATCCGGTACGGACTCTTGGACAGCGGAGCTGTCCCTGGCTCTAGTTCAATCGTAAATGGATCCGACCTATCAGGGGGGACACCCTGAGGTACCTGGAACACATCTGGGAACTTCGACACCAACGAATCCTCTGAAAGGTCTTTCAGACAGACAGAACTGCCCGGCTTTGTAGTTGTAATTGTAGCCAAAAAGGACTGACAACCCTGTTCCAACATCCGAATCGCTCGAACTGCTGAAACCACTACTTTCTCTTGAGCCGGACACAGACATTGGTACTGGATCGGTCGAAGCCCAGTCTCCAATTGCACACGACCTTTATGGCAATCGAGAGTGGCCCGATACTTTCCCAACCAGTCCATACCTAGGATCACTTCGTGATTCTTTAGGTGGACACAGACCAAATCCACAGGGAATACCTTTCCCTGTATTGACACTGGGATATTTGACATGAGACCTAGTGAGTTCATGGCTTGCCCTCCGGCCGCCCTCACTATCCCAAAATTATCTCCAGCGTCCAGACAGAACAGACCCTTTCCGACCAGTCCCGGACTCACAAAACTATGTGTAGCCCCTGTGTCGAAAAGTACGTGGGTTTCCACACCACCAATCATGAGGGTTCCTAACAGAGACCCTCATCAGAATCCCCTAGACATTCTAGGTTCCATACCAAGCATTTTCTACTTGAATGTAAAAAGAAAAATTTAGGAATTACCAGAGATCGAATCAAACGATCCAGAAGCGCCGTCGTCCCGGGACAGCTCATACACCCTTGGTGTTGTGGTCGGCCTACTCTGGGTCGACTTGCCTGTGTCTCCACGGCCCTTCCCTTGTCCTCCTTGTAGCTTAGGACAGTCCGACTTGTAGTGTCCAGTCTTGCCACATAGGAAGCAAGTCACGGAGCCGCTGCCACTGGACTGGTCTGAGAATCGGTTTGGTCGAGTGCAGTTTTGGATCGTGTGATCCATGCTGCCACATCGCACACAAGCCCCCATGGCCTTCCAGCACTCACCGGGATGATTCTTTCCACACTTGGGACATGTAGGTCGGCCACCAGAGGTCTTACCTCCGTCCACCTGGTCCCACTTTCTCTTTTAATCATTTGTTTTGCCCGACGGGCCAGACTGTGACTTAGCCTTAAGCTTAGCTTCTTCAGCCAAGTTAGACTCTAGCAAAGCCACCCGTTCCACCAGTTCTCCGACGGTGTTGAAAGTGCGGATCGAGCAATGGGTCTTCAGTTCGGGCCTTAGGCCTCGGATGAACCTACGGACCTGGACTGCCTCGTCCTCCAGCTCTCTTCCAACAAACCGTCTGAGCCGGTTGAACTCTTCTTCGTACTCTCGTACGGTCCTGCGGCCTTGGGCCAAATCTAGAAACTGAGCTTCCAGACGATCCCAAGCCTCAGCAGGGAAGTATTTGCGGTTGAATTCAACTTCAAAGTCCGCAAAACTTTCCAGACTCCCATTGGTGCGCTTGTCCACTGCAAGCCACCAGTTATGCGCGTCCCCTTCCAGGAAGTGAACCGCAATGTCGCGTCTGTAATCCACTGGACAGCGAGTTGATTGAAAGTTTCGGACCAGCCTACTCCTCCACTCGTCTGCCACAATAGGGTCGGTGCTACCGGAGAAATGCTTCGTACCCAACCTGGATAAATGTTGAAGCAGACTCAGATAGTCCACCTTCTTTCAGACTTTTCCGGTGGATCGATCTCGATCACCTCAACCGTTTCCACAACTGGACCATTGGTGTTGGGGGTGGTCGTAGCCACAGGCGTAGCCTGGCCAACCGAGGAGTTCACTAGTGGCGTGAACAGTTGCGCCATAGCCGCAACCTGAGTCCCCATTACCTTCATGGCCTCTAACAAGTCCTCTTTGGACAGTGTTGCGGGCACATTAGCCGTTCCATCGCCACTCTCTCATGCTGGTCACCATCACGGTTAGCGTTCGAGGATTCCACTTCCTCATCACTCTCCCGATGTTCCTGACCATCCTGTTGCGTCCCCGTAAGATTAGCCTGATCAGTTGGCAACACGTCTCTAGTGTCAGCTGCGGCCGGATCGGTTTGCAATCCGGATAGATTGGTCCCGTCCATGGCCACTTGACTAGACTGACCGGCTGTTTTCTTACTCTTTCGGGACTTTCCCGATTTGCTTTTTCCAGCCTAAGGATTCAGACAATGTTAGTACGAAACACACTAACATAAACAGAACAAAACAATCCCTAGACTAAGCAATCAAACCTCACCGTGAGACCTAATCAGCTGGCTGCGTGTGTGTGTGTGTGGACTGCCTAACCCAACTATCCTAGAATCAACTGCTCTGATACCAACTTGTAAGACCCGAACCCTGGCCTCTCGACCTGATGGAGTCCGCAGGCTTACTTATTAATTTCTCTGCTTGTTTGATCCATTTTTAAGTCTATTAGTTACTAAGTCATATTCGAATATGAGGTTCATAAACAAAGGAACAGATTGCACAGCGGAATAACAATGTATAAACTTTGTATTACTTAGAAACATGAGATTCAATACACAACTTCTTAACAGTCTCATAGACAATCACTAGTTCATCCCTAGCATCATCTAACCACACGTTACACAGCCTCTCACTGACCGAGCCTTCACGGCTCCTTGGCTTGACCAGAACCATCCTTAGTTCCTGAAACCACAACCAGATAAGCATTAATCATAACCGAGAATAGAACGGATTGATTCTACAATGCTTGGCTTGGTTCCTAGAACTTAGATAAACCTCAGTCAACATAATCATAAAACGTATGAACCTACCTACCGTATCCTAAGTCATTCAACCAACCACCCCTTGACTTAGAATCAGATAGATAGTCCAGAATAGATAAACAGAACACACGAACAGATCCGGATCGTCCCCAAAGACCAATCCGTCTATCCGGATAGAATCTAGGTGCGACCGGCCAATGGAGTCCGGCTCAATGGCCCAACGGACTCCCTTACCTGATCCGGCCTTAGGCCTGGATCCAATCGGCCTAGTAAGCCTCAAGCCTAATCCGGAAGGCTTAGCAACCGGTCAGACCTTGCGACTCTACCTTGGCTTAGACAAACCGTGACCTTGTCTTAACTAGACAAGCCATAGGCTGATCCATAAGGATCGGTCCTAACCTGTCCCGAAAGACACCGTTTGGAACATGCACCCTTTGGCCAATCGTGCCTCTTGGTCCTCGTACCTTTTGATGTTCGCAACCTTTGGTAACTCGTACCTTTTGGTCCCTGACACCCTTTGGCAACTCACAACCTTTGAACACTCATGACTCTTGACAACTCGTGCCCTTTGGGTCATTCCCAACCGTTCGTCCTAACCGCCCAGTCTTGGTGCGATCGGATCATCCGTCTAACCGACCCGTGTCTAGGCTAGCGGTCTGGTTATGTTCGGCCAAAGCCTAGGGACGTGTCCCTTGGACTCAACCAACACAACCTTTCGTGTTTAACCAGAGAGAAGAGAAGAGAAACGAATTGAAATAGATAAGGAGAGCCGGATGGGACTTAGGAACCGAGCAGAGCCGCGGTGCGGTCGCATGGACCGTCCGTTCGGTCTGATGGAGCCACGGCCCATCACATACCTTGTGAACCACGTCTGGGTTCTCCATGCTCTTCTCCCATTCTTGACCGGAGTTAGTTCTCAAACGATCAGAGTCGCCGGAACACAACACCACCACAATCGGCCTTTCTCTTGGCCGGAACTCTCTCTTTCTCTCTTTCTTTCTCTCTACGTTTTTCTCTGAGTATTTTACTCTGGAATTGGATAATGAAATCGACCAGAGAGCCCCCATATTTATAGAAAACGAGGGGGTAAGTCTTGCCCCACGAACAGGCACGACTTGCTAGCGAATGGGCACCATCGGCCAAGAGTTGCCCCCTTTCGGCCACTTGCATCCCTTCGCCCTTTCTGATTGGGTTTGGGGTCGGCCACAAGCCCAACCCACGCCCCAGGCCTCCTGGACACAGCCCACGGCCTTGCCCAAGGACCCAACAGCCCATGGCCTCATGGCCGGACCTCACAGCCCACCACTGACCCAGACCCGGACCATCGGCCTAAAGCCCGGACAGTCCATCTAGCTGAGATGAGCTGACTCTCAGCTGCCTCAGCTGAGTGAGCTAGTAGTCCAGCTAGTGGAGCTGACTTAGTAGGGACTGAGCTGGAGTGAACTGAACCTAGCTTCATTGAGCTGGCCGAGCTACTCGTCCACTTCGTCCTAGCTACCGTCTTACTCGTCCTAGCTGTCTCTTAGCTTGTATAAGGTTAAGTCTAAGTTTCCTTATGTCCTTAACCTTCTTTCTCGACCATGGAACGCTTGCCTTGATGTCTTAAGACTGGCTTGTACGTTTTCTCGAACCATGGCCGTCCCAACAATCCTATTCAGGATTGGGGGCGTGACAGGACTCAGCACGCTGGCTCTTCCCGTGGACTGTTTGGGTGATTTTGGCCCACGTGGGCTGTCTGTTCAGTACACACAGGACGTCCGTGGGTGTTCGCCAGCACACACAGGATGTCCGTGGCTGTCTGTGGCTGTCCGTGTGTGCCGTGTGTGTCCGTCTCTGTTCGTCAGCACACACAGGACGTCCGTGGCTGTCCATCAGTACACATATCAGCACGTTGGTCCTTGGACTCAGCTGTCACGCCCCCAATCCTGAATAGGATTGTTGGGACGGCCATGGTTCGAGGAAACGTGCAAGCCAGTCTTAGGACATCAAGGCAAGCGTTCCATGGTCGAGAAAGAAGGTTAAGGACATAAGGAAACTTAGACTTAACCTTATACAAGCTAAGAGACAGCTAGGACGAGTAAGACGGTAAGTGGACGAAGTGAACGAGTAGCTCGGCCAGCTCAATGAAGCTAGGTTCAGTTCACTCCAGCTCAGTCCCTACTAAGTCAGCTCCACTAGCTGGACTACTAGCTCACTCAGCTGAGGCAGCTGAGAGTCAGCTCATCTCAGCTAGACGGACTGTCCGGGCTTTAGGCCGATGGTCCGGGTCCGGGTCAGTGGCGGGCTGTGAGGTCCGGTCATGAGGCCATGGGCTGTTGGGTCTTTGGACAAGGCCGTGGGCTAAGTCCAGGAGGCTTGGGGCGTGGGTTGGGCTTGTGACCGACCCTAAACCCAATCAGAAAGGGCGAAGGGATGCAAGTGGCCGAAAGGGGACTACCCTTGGCCGATGGTGCCCATTCGCTAGCAAGTCATGCCGGTTCGTGGGGCAAGACTTACCCCCTCGTTTTCTATAAATATGGGGGCTCTCTGGTCGATTTCATTATCCAATTCCAGAGTAAGATACTCAGAGAAAAACGTAGAGAGAAAGAAAAAGAGAAAGAGAGAGTCCCGGCCAAGAGAAAGGCCGATTGTAGTGGTGTTGTGTTCCGGCGACTCTGGTCGTTTGAGAACTAACTCCGGTCAATAATGGGAGATCCAGACAAGGAGAAGAGCATGGAGAACCCAGACGTGGTTCACAAGGTATGTGATGGGCCGTGGCTCCATCTGACCGAACGGACAGTCCATGCGACCGCACCGCGGCTCTGCTCGGTTCCTAAGTCCCATCCGGCTCTCCTTATCTGTTTCAATTCGTTTCTCTTCTCTTCTCTCTGGTTAAACACGAAAGGTTGTGTTGGTTGAGTCCAAGGGACACGTCCCTAGACTTTGGCCGGACATAATCAAACCGCTAGCCTAGACACGGGTCAGTTAGTGGGATGATCCGATCACACCAAGACTGGGCGGTTAGGACAAACGGTTGGGAATGACCCAAAGGGCATGAGTTGTCAAGAGTCATGAGTGTCCAAGAGGCACGAATGGCCAAAGGGTACATGTTCCAAACGGTGTCTTTCGGGACACGTTAGGACCGATCCTTATGGATCAGCTTATGGCTTGTCTAGTTAAGACAAGGTCACGGTTTGTCTAAGCCAAGGTAGAGTCGCAAGGTCTGACCGGTTGCTAAGCCTTCCGAATTAGGCTTGAGGCTTACTCGGCCGATTGGATCTAGGCCTAAGGCTGGATCAGGTAAGGGAGTCCGTTGGGCCATTGAGCCGGACTCCATTGGCCGGTCGCACCTAGATTCTATCCGGTTAGACGGATTGGTCTTTGAGGATGATCCGGATCTGTTCGTGTGTTCTGTTTATCTATTCTAGACTATCTATCTGATTCTAAGTCAAGGGGTGGTTGGTTGAATGACTTAGGATACGGTAGGTAGGTTCATACGTTTTATGATTATGTTGACTGAGGTTTATCTAAGTTCTAGGAACCAAGCCATGCATTGTAGAATCAATCCGTTCTATTCTTGGTTATGATTAATGCTTATCTGGTTGTGGTTTCAGGAACTAAGGATGGTTCTGGTCAAGCCAAGGAGCCGTGAAGGCTCGGTCAGTGAGAGGCTGTGTAACGTGTGGTTAGATGATGCTAGGGATGAACTAGTGATTGTCTATGAGACTGTTAAGAAGTTGTGTATTGAATCTCATGTTTCTAAGTAATACAAAGTTTATACATTATTATTCCGCTGTGCAATCTATCCCTTTGTTTATGAACCTCATATTCGAATATGACTTAGTAAAGAAAAGACTTAGAATGAATCAGACAAGCAAAGAAATTAATAAGTAAGCATTCATATCCAGTTGGGTCGAGAGACCAGGAACAGGTCTTACAAGTTGGTATCAGAGCATGCTTGATTCTAGGATAGTTGGGTTATGTAGTCCACACACATAGACACGCAGCCAGCCGATTAGGTCTCACGGTGAGGTTTGATTGCTTAGTCTAAGGATTGTTTTGTTCTGTTTATGGTTAGTATGTTTTGTACTAACATTGTCTGAATCTTTAGGCTGGAAAAACCAAATCGGGAAAGTCCCGAAGAAGTAAGAGAATGGCTGGTCTGTCTAGCCAAGTGGCCGTGGATGAAACTAATCTCTCCGGTTTGCAAACCAATCCAGCCGCGGCTAACGCTGAAGATGTGTTGCCAACTGATCAGGCTAACCTTACGGGGACGCAACGGGATGGTCAGGAACATCAGGAGAGTGATGAGGAAGTGGAATCCTCGAACGCTAACCGTGATGGTGGCCAGCGTGAGAAAATGGCCGATGATACGGCCAATGTAACCGCAACACTGTCCAAAGAGGACTTGTTAGAGGCCATGAAGGTAATGGGGACTCAGGTGGCGGCTATGTCCCAACTGTTCACGCCATTAGTGAACTCCTCGGTTGGCCAAGCTACGCCTGTGGCTATGACCGCCCCCAACACCAATGGTCCAGTTGTGGAAACGGTCGAGGTGATCGAGATTGATCCACCAGAAAGGACCGGGAAAAAGGTGGACTATCTAAGCTTGCTTCAGCACATCTCCCGTCTAGGGACGAAGCATTTCTCAGGAAGCGCCGATCCTATTGAGGCAGACGAGTGGAGGAGTAGGCTAGTCCGAAACTTCAGCTCAACTCGTTGTCCCGAGGATTACAAGAGAGACATTGCGGTTCACTTCCTGGAAGGGGACACGCATAATTGGTGGCTGGCTGTGAACAAGCGCACCAATGGAAGTCTCCAGAGTTTTGCGGATTTTGAAGATGAATTCAACCGCAAATACTTTCCTGCAGAGGCTTGGGACAGTCTGGAAGGTAGGTTCCTAGACCTTACCCATGGCCGCAGGGCCGTACGTGAGTACGAAGAGGAGTTCAACCAGCTCCGACGGTTTGTTGGAAGGGAACTTAAGGATGCGACAGTCCAGGTTCGTCGGTTCATTCGACGGTGCTGAAGGTACTGGCCCTTCCCGTGGACTGTTTGGGTGATTTTGGCCCACGTGGGCTGTATGTTCAGTACACACAGGACATCCCTGGGTGTCCGCCAGCACACACAGGACGTTGGTTGCTGTCTGTGGCTGTCCGTCAGCACACACAGGATGTACGTGGCTGACTGTGTGTGTCTGTGTATGTCCTGTGTGTCCGTCAGCACACACAGGACGTCTGTGGCTGTCCATCAGTACACATATCAGCACGCTGGTCCTTGGACTCTGCACGCTGGCCCTTCCCGTGGACTGTTCGGGTGATTTTGGCCGACGTGGGCTGTATTTTCAGTACACACAGGACGTCTGGGGTGTCCGTCAGCACACACAGGACATCCGTGTGTGTCCGTCAGCAAACACAGGACGTCTGTGGCTGTCCGTGTGTGTCCGTGTGTGTCCGTCAGCACACACAGGACGTCTGTGGCTGTCCATCAGTACACATATCTGCACGTTGGTCCTTGGACTCAGCACGCTGACCCTTCCTATGGACTGTTTGGGTGATTTTGGCCCACGTGGGCTGTCTATTCAGTACAAACAAGACGACCGTGGGTGTCCGCCAGCACATATAGGACGTCTGTGGCTGTCCGGCAGCACACACAGGACGTCCGTGGCAGCCTGTGTGTGTCCGTGTGTGTCCGTCAGCACACACAGGACTCAGCACGCTGGCCCTTCCCTTGGATTGTTTGGGTGATTTTGGCCCACGTGGGTTGTTTGTTCAGTACACACAGAACGTCAGTCGGTGTTAGCCAGCACACACAAGACGTCTGGGTGTCCGTCAGCAAACACAGGATGTCTGTGGTTGTCCGTTCGTGTCTGTGTGTGTCCGTCAGCACACACAGGACGTCCGTGGCTGTCTGTGGCTGTCCGTCAGCACACACAGGACGTCTGTGGCTGTCCTTCAGCACACACAGGACGTCTGTGGCTGTCCGTGTGCGTCCGTGTGTGTTCGTCAGCACACACAGGACGTCCGAGGGTGTCCGTCAGCACAAACAGGACGTCCGTGTGTGTCCGTCAGCACACACAGGACGTCTGTGGCTGTCCGTCGGTGTCCGTGTGTGTCCGTCAGCACACACAGGACGTTAGTGGCTGTCCATCAGTACACATATCAGCACGTTTGTCCTTGGAATCAGCACGCTGGCCCTTCCCGTGGACTGTTTGGGTGATTTTGGCCAACGTGGGCTATTTTTTCAGTACACACATGACGTCCGTGGGTGTCCGCCAGCACACACAGGACGTCTGTGGCTGTCTGTGGCTGTCTGTCAGCACACACAGGACGTCTGTTGCTGTTCGTCTGTGTCCGTGTGTGTCCGTGTGTGTCTGTCAGCACACACAGGACGTCCGTGGGTGTCCGTCAGCACAAAAAAAACGTTCGTATGTGTCTGTCAGCACACACATGACGTCTGTAGCTGTCTGTGTGGGTCCGTGTGTGTCCGTCAGCACACACAAGACGTCCATGGCTGTCCATCAGTACACATATCAGCACGTTGGTCCTTGGACTCAGCACGCTGGCCCTTCCCGTGGATTGTTTTGGTGATTTTGGCCCAAGTGGGTTGTCTGTTCAGTACACACAGGACGTCAGTGGGTGTTCGCCAGCACACACAAGACGTCTGTGGCTGTCCGTCAGCACACACACAGGACGTATGTGGCTGTCCATTAGTCCTTAGACTAAGCACGCTGGTCCTTGGACTAAGCACGCTGGCCCTTCCTGTGGACTGTTCGGGTGATTTTGGCCCACGTGGGCTGTATGTTCAGTACACACAGGATGTCCGTGGGTGTCCGTCAGCACACACAGGACGTCAGTGTGTGTCCGTCAGCACAAACAGGACGTCCGTGGCTGTCTGTGTGTGTCCGTGTGTGTCCGTCAGCACACATAGGACGTCTGTGTGTGTCCGTCAGCACAAACAGGACGTTTGTGTGTGTCCGTCAGCACACATAGGACGTCCGTGTGTGTCCGTCAGCACAAACAGGACGTCCGTGTGTGTCCGTCAGCACAAACAGGACGTCCGTGTGTGTCCGTCAGCACAAACAGGACGTCCGTGTGTGTTCGTCAGCACAAACAGGACGTCCGTGTGTGTTCGTCAGCACATACAGGACGTCTGTGGCTGTCGGTGTGTCCGCCAGCACACACAGGACGTCCGTGGCTGTCCGTGTGTGTCCGTCAGCACATACAGGACGTTCGTGGCTGTCCATCAGTACACATATCATCACGTTGGTCGTTGGACTCAGCACGCTGGCCCTTTCCGTGGACTGTTTGGGTGATTTTGGCCCACGTGGGCTGTCTGTTCAGTACACACAGGACGTCCGTGGGTGTCCGCCAGCACACACAGGACGTCCATGGCTGTCAGTGGCTGTCCGTCAGCACACACAGGACGTGCGTGGCTGTCCATGTGTGTCCATCAGCACACAAAGGACGTCTGTGGGTGTCCGTCAGCATAAACATGACATCTGTGTGTGTCCGTTGGCACACACATGACGTCTGTGGCTGTCTGTGTGTGTCCGTGTGTGTCCGTCAGCACAAACAGGACGTTTGTGTGTGTCCGTCAGCACACATAGGACGTCCGTGTGTGTCCGTCAGCACAAACAGGACGTCCATGTGTGTCCGTCAGCACAAACAGGACGTCCGTGTGTGTCCGTCAGCACAAACAGGACGTCCGTGTGTGTTCGTCAGCACAAACAGGACGTCCGTGTGTTCATCAGCACATACAGGACGTCTGTGGCTGTCCGTGTGTGTCCGTCAGCACACACAGGACGTCCGTGGCTGTCCGTGTGTGTCCGTCAGCACATACAGGACGTTCGTGGCTGTCCATCAGTACACATATCATCACGTTGGTCGTTGGACTCAGCACGCTGGCCCTTTCCGTGGACTGTTTGGGTGATTTTGGCCCACGTGGGCTGTCTGTTCAGTACACACAGGACGTCTGTGGGTGTCCGCCAGCACACACAGGACGTCCATGGCTGTCAGTGGCTGCCGTCAGCACACACAGGACGTGCGTGGCTGTCCATGTGTGTCCATCAGCACACAAAGGACGTCTGTGGGTGTCCGTCAGCATAAACATGACATCCGTGTGTGTCCGTTGGCACACACATGACGTCTGTGGCTGTCTGTGTGTGTCCGTGTGTGTCCGTCAGCACACACAGGACATCCGTGGCAGTCCATCAATACACATATCAGCACGTTGGTCCTTGGACTCAGCACGCTGGCCCTTTTCGTGGACTGTTTGGGTGATTTTGGCCCACATGGGCTGTCTGTTCAGTACACATAGGACGTCCGTGGCTGTCCGCCAGCACACACAGGACGTCCATGGCTGTCCGTGGCTGTCCGTCAGCACACACAGGATGTGCGTGGCTGTCCGTGTGTGTCCATCAGCACACAAAGGACGTCTGTGGGTGTCCGTCAGCATAAACATGACGTCTGTGGCTGTCCATCAGCACACACAGGACGTCTGTGGCTGTCTGTGTGTGTCCGTCAGCACACACAGGACATCCGTGGTAGTCCATCAATACACATATCAGCACGCTGGTCCTTGGACTCAGCACGCTGGCCCTTCCCGTGGACTGTTCGGGTGATTTTGGCCCACGTGGGCTGTCTGTTCAGTACACACAGGACATCCGTGGGTGTCCGTCAGGACACACAGGACGTCCGTGTGTATCCGTCAGCACACACAGGACAACCGTGGCTGTCCATGTGTGTCCATCAGCACAAACAAAATGTTCGTGTGTGTCCGTCAGCACACACATGACGTCTGTGGCTGTTTGTGTGTGTCTGTGTGTGTCCGTCAGCACACACAAGACTTCCGTGGCTGTCCATCAGTACACATATCAGCACGTTGGTCCTTAGACTCAGCACGCTGGCCCTTCCCGTGGATTGTTTGGGTGATTTTGGCCCACGTGGGTTGTCTGTTCATTACACACAGGACGTCAGTGGGTGTTCGCCAGCACACACAAGACGTTGTGGTGTCTGTCAGCACACACAGGATGTTGTGGTTGTCCGTTCGTGTATGTGTGTGTCCGTCAGCACACACAGGACGTTGTGGCTGTATGTGGCTGTCCGTCAGCACACACAGGACGTCCGTGGCTGCGTGTGTGTCCGTGTGTGTTTGTCAGCACACACAGACGTCCGAGGGTGTCCATCAGCACAAACAGGACGTCCGTGTGTGTCCGTCAGCACACACAGGACGTCTGTGGCTGTCCGTCTGTGTCCGTGTGTGTCCGTCAGCACACACAGGACGTTCGTGGCTGTCCATCAGTACACATATCAGCACGTTTGTCCTTGGAATCAGCACGCTGGCCCTTCCCGTGGAATGTTTGGGTGATTTTTGCCCACGTGGGCTGTTCTGTCAGTACACACAGGACGTCCGTGGGTGTCTGCCAGCACACACATGACGTCGTGGCTGTCTGTGGTGTCCGTCAGCACACACAGGACGTCCGTTGCTGTTCGTTGTGTCCGTGTGTGTCCGTCAGCACACACAGGACGTCCGTGGGTGTCGTCAGCACAAAACAAAACGTTCGTGTGTGTCCGTCAGCACACACATGACGTCTGTGGCTGTCAGTGTGTGTCCGTGTGTGTCCGTCAGCAACACAAGACGTCCGTGGTGTCATCAGTACACATGTCAGCACGTTGATCCTTGGAATCAGTCACGCGGCCCTTCCCGTGGATGTTTGGGTGATTTTGGCCCACGTGGGTTGTCTGTTCAGTACACACAGGACGTCAGTGGGTGTTCGCCAGCACACACAAGAAGTCGTGGCTGTCCGTCAGCACACACAGGATGTCTGTGGTTGTCGTTCGTGTCTGTGTGTGTCCGTCAGCACACACAGGTCGTCTGTGGCTGTCCATCAGTACACATATCAGCACACTGGTCCTTGGACTCAGCACATGGCCCTTCCTGTGGACTGTTCGGGTGATTTGGCCCACGTGGGCTGTCTGTTCAGTACACACAGGATGTGCGGGGTGTCCGTCAGCACACACAGGGACGTCTGTGTGTGTCCGTCAGCACAACAGGACGTCCGTGGCTGCTGTGTTGTCTGTGGTATCCGTGTGTGTCCGTCTCACTTTAGGACGTCCGTGTGTGTCCGTCAGCACAAACAGGACGTTCGTGTGTGTCCTCAGCACACGTAGGACGTCCGTGTGTGTCCATCAGCACAAAACAGGACGTCCGTTGTGTCGTCAGCATAAACAAGACGTCCATGTTTGTCTGTCAGCACAAAGGACGTCCGTGTGTGTCCGTCAGCACAAACAAGACGTCGTGTGTGTCCGTCAGCACATACAGGACGTCGTGGCTGTCCGTGTGTGTCCGTCAGCACACACAGGACGTCCGTGGCTGTCGTGTGTGTCCGTCAGCACATACAGGAGTTCGTGGCTGTCCATCAGTACACATATCGGCACGTTGGTCCTTGGACTCAGCACGCTGGCCCTTTCCCGTGGAATGTTTGGGTGATTTGGCCCACGTGGGCTGTCTGTTCAGTACACACAGGACGTCCGTGGGTGTCCGCCAGCACACACAGGACGTCCATGGCTGTCCGTCAGCATACACAGGACGTCCGTGGCTGTCCGTGTGTGTCCATCAGCACACACAGGACGTCTGTGGGTGTCCGTCAGCATAAACCTGACATTCGTGTGTGTCCGTTAGCACACACAGGACGTCTGTGGCTGTCTGTGTGTCCGTGTGTGTCCGTCAGCACAAACAGGACGTCCGTGTGTGTCCTTCAGCACAAACAGGACGGTCGTTGTGTGTCGTCAGCACACGTAGGACGTCCGTGTGTGTCCGTCAGCACCAACAGGACGTCTGGGTGTATCCGTCAGCACAAACAGGACGTCCGTGTGTGTCTGTCAGCACAAACAGGACGTTTGTGGTGTCCGTCAGCACACGTAGGACGTCCGTGTGTGTCGTCAGCACAAACAGGACGTCGTGTGTGTCCGTCAGTACATACAGGACATCTGTGGCTGTCCGTGTGTGTCCGTCAGCAAGCCACACAGGACGTCCGTGGCTGTGTCGTGTGTGTCCGTCAGCACATACAGGATGTTCGTGGCTGTCCATCAGTACACCTATCAGCACGTTGGTCCTTGGACTCAGCACGCTGGCCCTTTCCGTGGACTGTTTGGGTGATTTTGGCCCACGTGGGGCTGTCTGTTCAGTACAAACACAGGACGTCCGTGGGTGTCCGCCAGCACACACAGGACGTCCATGGCTGTTTCTGGTGCTGTCCGTCAGCACACACAGGACGTCCGTGGCTGTCAGTGGGTCCATCAGCACACACAGGACGTTGTGGGTGTCCGTCAGCATAAACATGACATCCGTGTGTCCGTTAGCACACACAGGACGTCTGTGGCTGTTTGTGTGTGTCCGTGTGTGTCCGTCAGTACACCACAGGACATCCGTGGCAGTCCATCAGTACACATATCAGCACGTTGGTCCTTGGATCAGCACGATTGGCCCTTCCGTGGCTGTTGGGGGAGTTTGGCCCACGTGGGCTGTCTGTTCAGTACACATAGGACGTCCGTGGGTGTCCGCCAGTACACACAGAACGTCTGTGGCTGTCATCAGCACAAACAGGACGTCTGTGGCTGTCATTCGATCTGTGTGTGTCCGTCAGCACCACACAGGACGTCTGTGGCTGTCATTAGTACACATATCAGCACGCTGGTCCTTGGACTCAGCACGCTGGCCTTTCCGTGGACTGTTGGGTGATTTGGGCCACGGGGGTCTGGTCAGTACACACAGGACATCCGGGGGTCAGTCATGCCACACAAGACGTCCGTGTGTATCCGTCAGCACACACAGGACAACCGTGGCTGTCCGTGGTGTCCGTCAGCACAACAAAACGTTGTGTGTGTCGTCAGCACAACACATGACTTCTGTTGCTGTCTGTGTGTGTCTGTGTGTGTCCGCAGCACACACAAGACATCCGTGGCTGTCATCAGTACACATATCAGCACGTGGTCCTTGGACTCAGCACGCTGGCCCTTCCAGTGGATTGTTTGGGTGATTTTGGCCCACGTGGGCTGTCTGTTCAGTACACACAGGACGTCAGTGGGTGTTCGCCAGCACACACAAGACGTCTGTGGTGTCTGTCAGCACACACAGGTGTCTGTGTGTCCGTTCGTGTATGTGTGTGTCCGTCAGCACACACGGACGTCTGTGGCTGATGTGGCTGTCCGTCAGCACACACAGGATGTCTGTGGCTGTCCGTGGTGGCCGTGTGTGTTCGTCAGCACAAACAGGACGTCCGAGGTGTCCGTCAGCACAAACAGGACGTCGTGTGTGTCCGTCAGCACAAACAGGACGTCGTGGCTGTCTGTCTGTGTCCGTGTGTGTCCGTCAGCCACACACAGGACGTTTGGGTGTCCCATCAGTAACATATCAGCACGTTTGTCCTTGGAATCAGCACAGGGCCTTTCCGTGGACAGTTTGGGTGATTTTGTCCCACGTGGGCTGTTGGTCAGTACACACAGGAGTCTGTGGGTGTCCGCCAGCACACACAGGACGTCCGTGGCTGTCTGTGGCTGTCCGTCAGCACACACAGGACGTGTTGCTGTGTGTGTGCCGTGTGTGTCCGTCAGCACACACAGGACCTTTGCTGTTCGTGTGTGTCCGTGTGTGTCTGTCAGCAAAACAGGACGTCCGTGTGTGTCCGCATTAGCACACACAGGACGTCTGTGGCTGTCTGGTGTGTCCGCGTGTGTCCGTCAGCACACACAGGACATGTGGCTTGTCCATCAGTACACACATCAGCACGTTGGTCCTTGGACTCAGCACGCTGGCCTTCCCGTGGATGTTTGGGTGATTTTGGCCCACGTGGGTTGTCTGTTCAGATACACATGACGTCAGGGGGTGTTCGCCAGCCACACACAAGACGTCCGTGGCTGTCCGTAGCACACACAGGATGTCTGTGGTTGTTCGTTCGTGTCTGTGTGTGTCAGTCAGCACACACACAGGACGTCTGTGGCTGTCCATAGTACACACTCAGCACGCTGGTCCTTGGACTAAGCACGCTGGCCCTTCCTGTGGACTGTTCGGGTGATTTTGGCCACGTGGGGTGTCTGTCTGTTCAGTAAACACAGGACGTTCGTGGGTGTCGTCAGGACACAC
>NW_026016644.1:0-44950 GCF_020379485.1 Brassica napus | reverse complement strand
CACCAGGAAAGCTGAATAAATCTCATAGGAGTTAGGATGAAGAAGCTATCCCACATTCAAATCAGGTGATCCCAGTTTTCTGTTGGGAATATGACAGCTTCTTTGTCATTCTAATCAAACCAGGATGAATCGCGATGTAAGAAGCTTGATTTGAAACATAAAGTAGTGGAGAATCACCAGGAACTGAATAAATCTCATAGGAGTTAGATGAAGAAGCTACCCACTTTCAAATCAGGTGATCCCAGTTTTCCTGTTTGGGAATATGACAGCTTCTTGTCATTCTAATCAAACCAGGATGAATCGCGATGTAAGAAGCTTGATTTTGATAACATAAAGTAGTGGAGAATCACAGGAAGATCGAATAAATCTCATAGGAGTTAGGATGAAGCTATCCCATTTTCAAATCAGGTGATCCCAGTTTTCCTGTTTGGAATATGACAGCTTCTTTTCATTCTAATAAAACCAGGATGAATCGCGATGTAAGAAGCTTGATTTTGATACATAAGGTAGTGGAGATCACCAGGAAGTCGAATAAATCTCACAGGAGTTAGGATGAAGAAGCATCCCACTTTCAAATCAGGTGATCCCAGTTTTCCTGTTTGGGAATATGACAGCTTCTTTGTCATTCTAATCAAACTAGGATGAATCGCGATGTAAGAAGCTTGATTTGATACATAATAGTGGTGAGAATCACACAAGACTGAATAAATCTCAATAGAGTTAGGATGAATAAGCTATCCCACTTTCAAATCAGGTGATCCCAGTTTTCCTGTTTGGAATATACAGCTTATTTGTCATTCTAATCAAACCAATGAATCGCGATGTAAGAAGCTTGATTTTGAAAACATAAATAGTGGAGAATCACCAGGAAGCTGAATAAATCTCATAGGAGTTAGGATGAAGAAGCTATCCCACTTTCAAATCAGGTGATCCCAGTTTCCTGTTTGGGAATATGACAGCTTCTTTGTCATTCTAATCAAACCAGGATGAATCGCGAGTAAGAAGCTTGATTTTGATACATAAAGTAGTGGAGAATCACCAGGAAGCTGAATAAATCTCATTGGAGTTATGATAAGAAGCTTCCCACTTTCAAAGCAGGTGATCCCAGTTTTCCTGTTTGGAAGAAGACAGCTGCTTTGTCATTCTAATCAAAACCAGGATGAATCGCGATGTAAGTAAAAGCTTGATTTTGATACATAAAGTAGTGGAGAATCACCAGAAGCTGAATAAATCTCATAGGAGTTAGGATGAAGAAGCTATCCTCACACTTTCAATCAGGTGATCCCAGTTTTTCCTGTTTGGGAATATGACAGCTTCTTTGTCATTCTAATCAAACCAGGATGAATCGCGATGTAAGAAGCTTGATTTTGATACATAAAGTAGTGGAGAATCACCATGAAGCTGAATAAATCTCATAGGAGTTAGGATGAAGAAGCATCCCACTTTCAAATCAGGTGATCCCAGTTTTCCTGTTTGGGAATATGACAGCTTCTTTGTGATCTAATCAAACCAGGATGAATCGCGATGTAAGAAGCGTTGATTTTGATACATAAAGTAGTGAGAATCACCAGGAAGCTGAATAAATCTCATAGGAGTTAGGATGAAAAAGCTATCCACTTTCAAATCAGGTGATCCCAGTTTTCCTGTTGGGAATATGACAGCTTCTTTGTCATTCTAATCAAACCAGGATGAATCGCGATGTAAGAAGCTTGATTTTGATACATAAAGTAGTGGAGAATCACCAGAAGCTGAATAAATCTCATAGGAGTTAGGATAAAGAAGCTATCCCACTTTCAATCAGGTGATCCCAGTTTTCCTGTTGGGGAATATGACAGCTTCTTTGTCATTCTAATCAAACCAGGTGAATCGCGATGTAAGAAGCTTGATTTTGATACATAAAGTAGTGGAGATCACCAGGAAGCTGAATAAATCTCATAGGAGTTAGGATGAAGAAGCTATCCCCCTTTCAATCAGGTGATCCCAGTTTTCCTGTTTGGGAATATGACAGCTTCTTTGTGATTCTAATCAAACCAGGATGAATCGCGATGTAAGAAGCTTGATTTTGATACATAAGTAGTGGAGAATCACCAGGAGTCGAATAAATCTCACAGGAGTTCGGATGAAAAGCTAGATATCCCACTTTCAAATCAGGTGATCCCAGTTTTCCTGTTTGGGAATATGACAGCTTCTTTGTCATTCTAATCAAACCAGGATGAATCGCGATGTAAGAAGCTTGATTTTGATACATAAAGTAGTGGAGAATCACCAGGAAGCTGAATAAATCTCATAGGAGTTAGGATGAAGAAGCTATCCCACTTTCAAATCAGGTGATCCCAGTTTCCTGTTGGAAGAATGACAGCTTCTTTGTTATTCTAATCAAACCAGGATGAATCGCGATGTAGAAGCTTGATTTTGATACATAAAGTAGTGGAGAATCACCAGGAAGCTGAATAAATCTCATAGAGTTAGGATGAAGAAGCTATCCCATTTTCAAATCAGGTGATCCAGTTTTCCTGTTTGGGAATATGACAGCTTCTTTGTCATTCTATCAAACCAGGATGAATCGCGATGTAAGAAGCTTGATTTTGAAACATAAAGTAGTGGAGAATCACCAGGAAGCTGAATAAATCTCATAGGAGTTAGATGAAGAAGCTATCCCACTTTCAAATCAGGTGATCCCAGTTTTCCTGTTTGGGAATATGACAGCTTCTTTATCATTCTAATCAAACCAGGATGAATCGCGATGTAAGAAGCTTATTTTGATACATAAAGTAGTGTAGAATCACCAGGAAGTCGAATAAATCTCATAGGAGTTAGGATGAAAAGCTATCCCACTTTCAAATCAGGTGATCCCAGTTTTCCTGTTTGGGAATATGACAGCTTCTTTGTCATTCTAATCAAACCAGGATGAATCGCGATGTAAGAAGCTTGATTTGATGATACATAAGGTAGTGGAGAATCACCAGAAGTCGAATAAATCTCACTGGAGTTAGGATGAAGAAGCTATCCCACTTTCAAATCAGTGATCCATCCAGTTTTCCTGTTTGGGAATATGACAGCTTATTTGTCATTCTAATCAAACCAGGATGAATCGCGATGTAAGAAGCTTGATTTTGAAACATAAAGTAGTGGAGAATCACCAGGAAGCTGAATAAATCTCATAGGAGTTAGGATGAAGAAGCTATCCCACTTTCAAATCAGGTGATCCCAGTTTTGGAATATGACAGCTTATTTGTCATTCTAATCAAACCAGGATGAATCGCGATGTAAGAAGCTTTATTTTGAAACATAAAGTAGGAGAATCACCAGGAAGCTGAATAAATCTCATAGGAGTTAGGATGAAGAAGCTATCCCACTTTCAAATCAGGTGATCCCAGTTTTCCTGTTGGGAATATGACAGCTTCTTTGTCATTCTAATCAAACCAGGATGAATCGCGATTGTAAGAACTTGATTTTGATACATAAAGTAGTGGAGAATCACCAGGAAGCTGAATAAATCTCATAGGAGTTAGGATAAAAAGAAGCTATCCCACTTTCAAATCAGGTGAATCCCAGTTTTTCCTGTTTGGGAATATGACAGCTTCTTTGTCATTCTAATCAAACCAGGATGAATCGCGATGTAAGAAGCTTGATTTTGATACAGAAAGTAGTGGAGAATCACCAGGAAGTCGAATAAATCTCACAGGAGTTAGGATGAAGAAGCTATCCCACTTTCAAATCAGGTGATCCAGTTTTCCTGTTTGGGAATATGACAGCTTCTTTGTCATTCTAATCAAACCAGGATGAATCGCGATGTAAGAAGCTTGATTTTGATACATAAAGTAGTGGAGAATCACCAGGAAGCTGAATAAATCTCATAGGAGTTAGGATGAAGAAGCTATCCCACTTTCAAATCAGGTGATCCCAGTTTTCCTGTTTGGGAATATGACAGCTTCTTTGTTATTCTAATCAAACCAGGATGAATCGCGATGTAAGAAGCTTGATTTTGATACATAAAGTAGTGGAGAATCACCAGGAAGCTGAATAAATCTCATAGGAGTTAGGATGAAGAAGCTATCCCACTTTCAAATCAGGTGATCCCAGTTTTCCTGTTTGGGAATATGACAGCTTCTTTGTCATTCTAATCAAACCAGGATGAATCGCGATGTAAGAAGCTTGATTTTGATACATAAAGTAGTGGAGAATCACCAGGAAGCTGAATAAATCTCATAGGAGTTAGGATGAAGAAGCTATCCCACTTTCAAATCAGGTGATCCCAGTTTTCCTGTTTGGGAATATGACAGCTTCTTTGTCATTCTAATCAAACCAGGATGAATCGCGATGTAAGAAGCTTGATTTTGATACATAAAGTAGTGGAGAATCACCAGGAAGCGAATAAATCTCATAGGAGTTAGGATGAAGAAGCTATCCCACTTTCAAATCAGGTGATCCCAGTTTTCCTGTTTGGGAATATGACAGCTTCTTTGTCATTCTAATCAAACCAGGATGAATCGCGATGTAAGAAGCTTGATTTTGATACATAAAGTAGTGGAGAATCACCAAGAAGTCGAATAAATCTCATAGGAGTTAGGATGAAGAAGCTATCCCACTTTCAAATCAGGTGATCCCAGTTTTCCTGTTTGGAATATGACAGCTTCTTTGTCATTCTAATCAAACCAGGATGAATCGCGATGTAAGAAGCTTGATTTTGATACATAAAGTAGTGGAGAATCACCAGGAAGCTGAATAAATCTCATAGGAGTTAGGATGAAGAAGCTATCCCACTTTCAAATCAGGTGATCCCAGTTTTCCTGTTTGGGAATATGACAGCTTCTTTGTCATTCTAATCAAACCAGGATGAATCGCGATGTAAGAAGCTTGATTTTGATACATAAAGTAGTGGAGAATCACCAGGAAGCTGAATAAATCTCATAGGAGTTAGGATGAAGAAGCTATCCCACTTTCAAATCAGGTGATCCCAGTTTTCCTGTTTGGGAATATGACAGCTTCTTTGTCATTCTAATCAAACCAGGATGAATCGCGATGTAAGAAGCTTGATTTTGATACATAAAGTAGTGGAGAATCACCAGGAAGCTGAATAAATCTCATAGGAGTTAGGATGAAAAAGCTATCCCACTTTCAAATCAGGTGATCCCAGTTTTCCTGTTTGGGAATATGACAGCTTCTTTGTCATTCTAATCAAACCAGGATGAATCGCGATGTAAGAAGCTTGATTTTGATACATAAAGTAGTGGAGAATCACCAGGAAGTGAATAAATCTCATAGGAGTTAGGATGAAGAAGCTATCCCACTTTCAAATCAGGTGATCCCAGTTTTCCTGTTTGGGAATATGACAGCTTCTTTGTCATTCTAATCAAACCAGGATGAATCGCGATGTAAGAAGCTTGATTTTGATACATAAAGTAGTGGAGAATCACCAGGAAGCTGAATAAATCTCATAGGAGTTAGGATGAAGAAGCTATCCCACTTTCAAATCAGGTGATCCCAGTTTTCCTGTTTGGGAATATGACAGCTTCTTTGTCATTCTAATCAAACCAGGATGAATCGCGATGTAAGAAGCTTGATTTTGATACATAAAGTAGTGGAGAATCACCAGGAAGCTGAATAAATCTCATTGGAGTTATGATGAAGAAGCTATCCCACTTTCAAATCAGGTGATCCCAGTTTTCCTGTTTGGGAATATGACAGCTTCTTTGTCATTCTAATCAAACCAGGATGAATCGCGATGTAAGAAGCTTGATTTGATACATAAAGTAGTGGAGAATCACCAGGAAGTCGAATAAATCTCATAGGAGTTAGGATGAAGAAGCTATCCCACTTTCAAATCAGGTGATCCCAGTTTTCCTGTTTGGGAATATGACAGCTTCTTTGTCATTCTAATCAAACCAGGATGAATCGCGATGTAAGAAGCTTGATTTTGATACATAAAGTAGTGGAGAATCACCAGGAAGCTGAATAAATCTCATAGGAGTTAGGATGAAGAAGCTATCCCACTTTCAAATCAGGTGATCCCAGTTTTCCTGTTTGGGAATATGACAGCTTCTTTGTCATTCTAATCAAACCAGGATGAATCGCGATGTAAGAAGCTTGATTTTGATACATAAAGTAGTGGAGAATCACCAGGAAGCTGAATAAATCTCATAGGAGTTAGGATGAAGAAGCTATCCCACTTTCAAATCAGGTGATCCCAGTTTTCCTGTTTGGGAATATGACAGCTTCTTTGTCATTCTAATCAAACCAGGATGAATCGCGATGTAAGAAGCTTGATTTTGATACATAAAGTAGTGGAGAATCACCAGGAAGCTGAATAAATCTCATAGGAGTTAGGATGAAGAAGCTATCCCACTTTCAAATCAGGTGATCCCAGTTTTCCTGTTTGGGAATATGACAGCTTCTTTGTCATTCTAATCAAACCAGGATGAATCGCGATGTAAGAAGCTTGATTTTGATACATAAAGTAGTGGAGAATCACCAGGAAGCTGAATAAATCTCATAGGAGTTAGGATGAAGAAGCTATCCCACTTTCAAATCAGGTGATCCCAGTTTTCCTGTTTGGAAATATGACAGCTTCTTTGTCATTCTAATCAAACCAGGATGAATCGCGATGTAAGAAGCTTGATTTTGATACATAAAGTAGTGGAGAATCACCAGGAAGTCGAAATAAATCTCACAGGAGTTAGGATGAAGAAGCTATCCCACTTTCAAATCAGGTGATCCCAGTTTTCCTGTTTGGGAATATGACAGCTTCTTTGTCATTCTAATCAAACCAGGATGAATCGCGATGTAAGAAGCTTGATTTTGATACATAAAGTAGTGGAGAATCATCAGGAAGCTGAATAAATCTCATAGGAGTTAGGATGAAAAGCTATCCCACTTTCAAATCAGGTGATCCCAGTTTTCCTGTTTGGGAATATGACAGCTTCTTTGTCATTCTAATCAAACCAGGATGAATCGCGATGTAAGAAGCTTGATTTTGATACATAAAGTAGTGGAGAATCACCAGGAAGTCGAATAAATCTCACAGGAGTTAGGATGAAGAAGCTATCCCACTTTCAAATCAGGTGATCCCAGTTTTCCTGTTTGGGAATATGACAGCTTCTTTGTCATTCTAATCAAACCAGGATGAATCGTGATGTAAGAAGCTTGATTTTGATACATAAAGTAGTGGAGAATCACCAGGAAGCTGAATAAATCTCATAGGAGTTAGGATGAAGAAGCTATCCCACTTTCAAATCAGGTGATCCCAGTTTTCCTGTTTGGGAATATGACAGCTTCTTTGTCATTCTAATCAAACCAGGATGAATCGCGATGTAAGAAGCTTGATTTTGATACATAAAGTAGTGGAGAATCATCAGGAAGCTGAATAAATCTCATAGGAGTTAGGATAAAGAAGCTATCCTGTTGATCAGAGTTAAGTATATGAGAAGAGGAGCTAAGGGAGTTAAGGCATTAGAGGAAGAGATGAAGTATGAAAGAAGAGATGAGTTTGGGTTGAGTGATCCGTACAAGGCCGTACAGCCGTACCATCCGTACATAGGACATCAACCAAACTCACCAAGGTAAAGATAAGTTACCAAGGTAACTTAGTGGAGAGGAGGATAAGCTTTGGAGTGGATAAGACCGCGGAGGAAGAAGGGATTAGGCGCGGACTGACAGTCTGGCATGGACTGGAAAGTAAACAGCATCTATGGGAAGATGCTAGATGCCTCACACACTTGGAGAAGCTCATTGGCCGGATTCAAATATAGGCTCCTCCTCCTTTTGACTTCACATGCTTCCTTATCATTTGTGATCGAAACCCTAAGCTCTCCTTACTATATATTGTAACTCAAGATCATTAATAAAGATTAGACAGTTCTAAACAATCTTTCTATTTACTCATTTCATCATGATTCTCCATTAGTCTCTAATCAGTTTCCTAAATCTCTTATTCTCTTCCTTAATCCTATTCTAAACTCAGATTAATCTTTATATTCCTAAAAGTCATATGGTATCAGAGCCAGGTTAATTACAATCTGAGTTCGTGAGTGATTCTCTTAAGGATTCAAGTTTGAAACTTTAAGAGAACAAGTGAGTGTGTTTGAGAGTTTCTTGAGAGTTCAAAAGCTCAAGGTGTTTTGTGTGTGTCTTGGTGGTCCGTGGGAGGTTTCATTTGAAGACTCAAGAGTTAATCTGTGTTCTAGAGAGCAGCGTGGGTTCTCAGTTCAAGATCTAACCGGTTGTTCAAGTTATAAACGTCAAGCTGTTCAAGATGGAGAGTGGCATGAAGATGAAAGTCGCGGTGACATTCAAAGGAACCAACTACCTAGTCTGGTCTAGGTATGACTTTTAGAGTAATGAAGAGTAATCTGAGTGTTTAAGAGAGATTAGAGAAGAACTGAGTGTAGAGAGTAAGATAAGAGATCGAGACTAAGAATAAGCCATGGAGGCAAAGATAATCAGAACTGTCTAACTTTCATTAATGAGAAGAGTTCACAATATATAGAGAGACAGCTTAGGCGACTAGGGTTTTAGAATAAGACACTATTACAAAGGATAAGCTTTTGCTTTAATTCAAATGCTCCAATTAGCTCTCCTCTTAAGGATAAGGTTGCTTTAGCTTTTGCCAGCCTTGGACAGGCTGTCATGCGCTCCCCTTCTTCCCATTCAACGGTCTTGATGTCTTTGGTAGCAAGGCAAGACTCCTTCTCATCTCACAAAGTTACTTAGGTAACTTTGTTTCACCTTTGGCCGAGTTACTCTCTCAACCTGTACGGCCTTGTACGGCTCATGTACGGCCTTGTACGGATGCTTACTTCAGCTTGCCTTCACTCTCCCTTAGATCATCCTTTCCTCATCTCCTTAGCTTCTCATATACTGACCTCTTCTTAACACTCCCCCTCAAGCTTAGCTTTGTGAAAGCCTAAGCTTGGATAGCCATGAGATCTTCCTCATTAAAAACCTCACCAAGGAAAACCCATTGGGACAAAACCTTGATGAGGGAAAAAGAGTAAAGACCTCACAGCCAAAGGGGATCAGCTCCTTCTCTTCCCAAGATCAATGAGGCCCAACCTGATGTGAATGGACTCCATTGTCTTCTGTCTCGCAGCCTTAGTGAACACATCAGCCAACTGATCTTCACTTCTTGTGTAGCACGGCAAGATGACTCCTAAGATGATCATCTGTCTCACCTTGTGGCAATCCACTTCAATGTGCTTGGTTCTCTCATGGAACACCGAGTTGGAGGCAATGTGGATGGCAGCTTGGTTATCACAATGCATTGTCATTGGCGTGGCTTGATCAATCTCCAAATGCTTCAAGATGCCCTTGATCCACACCAGCTCGTTGGTCAGCTTCAGCATAGCTCTATACTCAGCTTCTGCACTTGAACAAGACACCACCTTCTGCTTCTTGCTCTTCCAAGTAACCAAGTTGCCTCCAATGAATGTGCAATAGCCGGTGGTTGATCTCCTGTCTGCTCTATCACCAGCCCAATCCGCATCACAGTATCCAACCACTTCAGTGCTCCCATTGCAACCCATCCATACTCCTTGATCAGGTGAGCCGTTGAGATACATCAAGATCCTCTCCACCATGCGCCAATGATGTTCCTTAGGCACTTGCATGTGTTGACTCACCTGATTCACAGCAAAGCAAATGTCAGGCCTAGTTATTGTAAGGTAAATCAATTTACCAACTAGCTTTCTATAGAGTTTAGGATCCTGATAAGGCTTGCTGTCTTCAATCTCCCCCTCTCGTGGGACTTTGTAGCCATCCTCCATAGGCATCCTTGCTGTCTTGCCTCCATAAGCACCTGCACCTTTCAAAAGATCAAGTGTATACTTCCTTTGGGACATGAACAAACCTTCCTTGGATCTACATATCTCAATTCCAAGAAAGTATTTCATTTCTCCCAAGTCTTTAATCTCAAACATGGACTTAAGGAACTCCTTGGTTGCTATGATACCTTCCTTATCACTTCCTGTGATAATGATATCATCAACATACACAAGGAGTGCAATCATACCTGAGGAAGTAGTGAGAGTGAAGAGGGTGTGGTCTAGTTCAGACTTCTTGAAGCCTCGGCCATTCAGAGTAGTACTCAGCTTGTTGTACCAAGCTCTTGGTGATTGCTTCAGTCCATAGATAGCTTTCTTCAGTCTCAACACATTCCCTCTCTTCACTAAGTGTTCCAAGCCTGGAGGTGGATGCATATACACTTCATCCTCCAGCTCTCCTTGTAGAAATGCATTCTTCACATCCATTTGCCATAAGCCCCATCCAAGGTTCACAGCTAAGCTTAAAACAATCCGGATTGTGTGAAGTTTAGCTACTGGTGCAAAGGTCTCAATGTAATCTTCTCCATAAGTTTGAGTAAAGCCTCTTGCAACCAATCTTGACTTCTTCCTCTCCACCTTTCCATCAGCCTTATACTTGATTGTGAAGATCCATCTACTAGTCACCGCCTTCTTCCCTTTTGGTAACTCACTCTCATACCATGTATCATTCTTGATCATAGCTCCTGCCTCAGCTCCAACTGATTCCTTCCATTCTTTATCCATCATTGCCTCTTCATAGCTTCTTGGTATGTAGTTCTCATCCAAGTTTACCATAAAAGCACAATGTTCTTCAGGGTATTGAGCAAAGGAACACACAGCTTGAGAAGGATGCTCCACAGCCTGGGCATTGTAGTACACTCTCGTGCTTACCCAGTTGGAAGCATCTCTCCTAATCCGTGTGCTTCTTCTCAATGCTGGTTCCGGTTGTTCCACTTCCACTTGTGATTCTTCTCCACTTTCTTGTGGTACAGAAGTAGACATTTCAACTGCCTCTTCTTCTCCTAGCTGACTTGCTTCAGCTCCATCTTGCTGTTCACTTACTTCCACATCTTGATCATGTGTACCAGATGCTCCACTACTCTCTTGAGTTGTCTCTGGTTCACTCCTTTCCCCCCCATGATCAGAAGTGGGAGTTGCTGAACGTCCACCATTTGGTGGTTGAGATCCTGGGTTACTGCCAGATCCTTGCTGATCTTGTCTCACCTTGACTCCAATACTTTCTAAGATGATCCGCAAGGTAGTGGCTCTCTCCGAGGTAAGATCCTTCAAGTCTTCTTTGTTTTGCTCCTCATAATATCCTCTCTCTTCAACAAACTTCACATCCCTTGATACCAGCACCCTTCTTGTGTCTGGATTATAACACTTGTATCCCTTTTGAGTTGTAGAGTAGCCAATAAACATTGCCTTAGTACTCCTAGCTTCAAGCTTGTTTCTCAACTCCCCGGGTATCAAAACATAACATAAACACCCAAAGATCCTAATATGTTCTAATGAGGGTTTATGTTTGTTGAGAACCTCAAATGGTGACTGCCCTTTCAGGATCAGTGTGGGAGTCCTGTTGATTAGATAGCAGGCCGTGGCTACTGCATCACTCCAAACTTCTTAGGTACATTAGCTTGGAACATCATTGATCTTGCAACTTCCATAAGGTGCCTATTCTTCCTCTCAGCCACACCATTCTGTTGTGGAGTGTAGGGACAGCTTGTTTGATGAAGAATTCCATACTGAGATAAGTGTTGCTTGAAAGCTTGTCCAATGTATTCTCCTCCATTATCTGACCTGAAAATCTTAATCTTGGCTTGATAATGGTTAGTTACATAGGATTGAAAATTTTTAAATGCATCAAGTACCCTATCTTTAGTTGGAATTAAGGTTAACCAGGTGTATTTAGATTTTTCATCAATGAATGAGACATAATACTTATGATTCTCTCTAGATAAACAAGGAGCAGTCCATACATCAGAGTGAATAAGATCAAAGCAATTCTCATAAACCGTAGAAGAGTTTGGAAATACAGTTCTACAATGCTTGCCTAAAATGCAAGCTTCACAATCATTGTTTTCAAAGAAACACCTGGCAACATCAGTTTTAAAGCCTTATTATGAGGGTGTCCTAGTCTAGCATGCCACAATGCATTCTTATTTAAACTAGGAACAGAAGCAGTAGTAAACGAGCAGCTAATGTCAGAAACAGGAGCAAGATCTTCAAGCAAATATAAGTCTCCTCCTTTTTACTACTCCTTTTCCAATCACTTTGCTGCTTTCAATATCCTGAAACTTCACATCATTAGGACTAAATATGACATTGCATTGTATGACTTTAGAGTAATAAAGAGTAATCTGAGTGTTTAGAATAGATTTGAGAGAGATTAGAGAAGAAACGAGTGTAGAGAGTAAGAGATTAGATCAAGAGTCTAAGAGAAACGCCATGGAGGCTAAGAATACTCAGAACTGTCTAATCTTATTAATGAGACTGAGTTACATATATATAGTGTCGAGATTAGGGCTTTACAATACAAGAGGATAAGCTAAAGCATGTGTAGTCAAAGAAGGGTGGAGCGCTTAGTTTGAAATGATCCAATGAGGTTCTCCACATGTGTAAGGCATCTAGGATCTTGGATAAGATCCCTTTTACCTTTCCAGCTGTGCCAGACTGTCACGCCCAGCTTCTTCCTTTCCCTTAACGGTCACACCTCATCCTAAGCTTTGGGTAAAGCTTCTTCCCTTCAACCGAGTTACCCGGGTAAGTCTCTTTTACCTTTGGTCGAGTCTGGTCGATACAATGTGTACGGCCGGTACGGCCGGTACGGCCTGTACGGCCCGTCCGTACCAAACTCTCCCATGCTCTCCATTCCTTAGTTCTACACTTCCTTATCTCTTCATGCCTTCAACCCCTTATCTCTTCTCCTTATACTCAGCTCATCTCAACACTCCCCCTCAATCTTAGCTTTGTGAAAGTCTAAGATTGGACAGCCATGAGATCTTCCTCATTAAAAACCTTACCAAGGAAAACCCATTGGGATAAAACCTTGATAAGGGAAAAAGAGTAAAGACCTCATGACTTAGGGGATCAGCTCCTTCTCTTCCCAAGATCAATGAGTCCCAATCTAATGTGAATGGACTCCATTGTCTTTTGTCTTGCAGCCTTGGTGAACACATCCGCTAACTGATCTTCACTTCTAGTGTAGCATGGCAAGATCACTCCTAGCACAATCATCTGCCTCACCTTGTGACAATCAACTTCAATGTGCTTGGTTCTCTCATGAAACACCGAGTTGGAGGCAATGTGATGGCAGCTTGGTTATCACAATGCATTGTCATTGGCGTGGCTTGATCAATCTCCAAATGCTTCAAGATGCCCTTGATCCACACCAGCTCGTTGGTCAGCTTCAGCATAGCTCTATACTCAGCTTCTGCACTTGAGCAAGACACCACCTTCTGCTTCTTACTCTTCCAAGTAACCAAGTTGCCTCCAATGAATGTGCAATAGCCTGTGGTTGATCTCCTGTCTGCTCTATCACCAGCCCAATCCGCATCACAGTATCCAACCACTTCAGTGCTCCCATTGCAACCCATCCATACTCCTTGATCAGGTGAGCCGTTGAGGTACATCAAGATCCTCTCCACCATGCGCCAATGATGTTCCTTAGGCACTTGCATGTGTTGACTCACCTGATTCACAGCAAAGCAAATGTCAGGTCTAGTTATGGTAAGGTAAATCAATTTACCAACTAGCTTTCTATAGAGTTTAGGATCCTGATAAGGTTTGCTGTCTTCAATCTCCCCCTCTCGTGGGACTTTGTAGCCATCCTCCATAGGCATCCTTGCTGTCTTGCCTCCATAAGCACCTGCACCTTTCAAAAGATCAAGTGTATACTTCCTTTGGGACATGAACAAACCTTCCTTGGATCTACATATCTCAATTCCAAGAAAGTATTTCATTTCTCCCAAGTCTTTAATCTCAAACATGGATTTAAGAAACTCCTTGGTTGCTATGATACCTTCCTTATCACTTCCTGTGATAATGATATCATCAACATACACAAGGAGTGCAATCATACCTGAGGAAGTAGTGAGAGTGAAGAGGGTGTGGTCTAGTTCAGACTTCTTGAAGCCTCGGCCATTCAGAGTAGTACTCAGCTTGTTGTACCAAGCTCTTGGTGATTGCTTCAGTCCATAGATAGCTTTCTTCAGTCTCAACACATTCCCTCTCTTCACTAAGTGTTCCAAGCCTGGAGGTGGATGCATATACACTTCATCCTCCAGCTCTCCTTGTAGAAATGCATTCTTCACATCCATTTGCCATAAGCCCCATCCAAGGTTCACAGCTAAGCTTAAGACAATCCGGATTGTGTGAAGTTTAGCTACTGGTGCAAAGGTCTCAATGTAATCTTCTCCATAAGTTTGAGTAAAGCCTCTTGCAACCAATCTTGACTTCTTCCTCTCCACCTTTCCATCAGCCTTATACTTGATTGTGAAGATCCATCTACTAGTCACCGCCTTCTTCCCTTTTGGTAACTCACTCTCATACCATGTATCATTCTTGATCATAGCTCCTGCCTCAGCTCCAACTGATTCCTTCCATTCTTTATCCATCATTGCCTCTTCATAGCTTCTTGGTATGTAGTTCTCATCCAAGTTTACCATAAAAGCACAATGTTCTTCAGGGTATTGAGCAAAGGAACACACAGCTTGAGAAGGATGCTCCACAGCCTGGGCATTGTAGTACACTCTCGTGCTTACCCAGTTGGAAGCATCTCTCCTAATCCGTGTGCTTCTTCTCAATGCTGGTTCCGGTTGTTCCACTTGTGATTCTTCTCCACTTTCTTGTGGTACAGAAGTAGACACTTCAACTGCCTCTTCTTCTCCTAGCTGACTTGCTTCAGCTCCATCTTGCTGTTCACTTACTTCCACATCTTGATCATGTGTACCAGATGCTCCACTACTCTCTTGAGTTGTCTCTGGTTCACTCCTTTCCCCCCCATGATCAGAAGTGGGAGTTGCTGAACGTCCACCAGTTGGTGGTTGAGATCCTGGGTTACTGCCAGATCCTTGCTGATCTTGTCTCACCTTGACTCCAATACTTTCTAAGATGATCCGCAAGGTAGTGGCTCTCTCCGAGGTAAGATCCTTCAAGTCTTCTTTGTTTTGCTCCTCATAATATCCTCTCTCTTCAACAAACTTCACATCCCTTGATACCAGCACCCTTCTTGTGTCTGGATTATAACACTTGTATCCCTTTTGAGTTGTAGAGTAGCCAATAAACATTGCCTTAGTACTCCTAGCTTCAAGCTTGTTTCTCAACTCCCCGGGTATCAAAACATAACATAAACACCCAAAGATCCTTATATGTTCTAATGAGGGTTTATGTTTGTTGAGAACCTCAAATGGTGACTGCCCTTTCAGGATCAGTGTGGGAGTCCTGTTGATTAGATAGCAGGCCGTGGCTACTGCATCACTCCAAAACTTCTTAGGTACATTAGCTTGAAACATCATTGATCTTGCAACTTCCATAAGGTGCCTATTCTTCCTCTCAGCCACACCATTCTGTTGTGGAGTGTAGGGACAGCTTGTTTGATGAAGAATTCCATACTGAGATAAGTGTTGCTTGAAAGCTTGTCCAATGTATTCTCCTCCATTATCTGACCTGAAAATCTTAATCTTGGCTTGATAATGGTTAGTTACATAGGATTGAAAATTTTTAAATGCATCAAGTACCCTATCTTTAGTTGGAATTAAGGTTAACCAGGTGTATTTAGATTTTTCATCAATGAATGAGACATAATACTTATGATTCTCTCTAGATAAACAAGGAGCAGTCCATACATCAGAGTGAATAAGATCAAAGCACTTCTCATAAACCGTAGAAGAGTTTGGAAAAACAGTTTTACAATGCTTGCCTAAAATGCAAGCTTCACAATCATTGTTTTCAAAAGAAACACCTGGCAACATCAGTTTTAAAGCCTTATTATGAGGGTGTCCTAGTCTAGCATGCCACAATGCATTCTTATTTAAACTAGGAACAGAAGCAGTAGTAAAAGAGCAGCTAATATCAGAAACAGGAGCAAGATCTTCAAGCAAATATAAGTCTCCTTTTGTTACTCCTTTTCCAATCACTTTGCTGCTTTCAATATCCTGAAACTTCACATCATTAGGACTAAATATGACATTGCATTGCAAGTCAGTTGCACATTTCTTGACAGATAATAAGTTTGAAGTAAAGTCAGGCATATAGAAAGCTTTTGAGTCTTTACTAAACAGTTTAAGTGTTCCTATTCCTTTAATTGGAACCTTATCACCATTTGCAATCATCACATGACCCTTAGTAGGCACAATGTTCTTAATTAACTTAGTATCACTAATCATGTGATGTGAAGCACCTGAATCTACAATAAGAGGTCTAGTTGATTGATTACTAGCAAGGTGAGCGAGTATACTAGATGGCTTATATGCATTGTAGTTATTTGCACTTCTTAGAGACCTAGCTATACTATCAGTTCTAGTGATGCAATCTAAGTCTCCTACAGTCCTAGCAATCATGGAAGCACCATAAGAATAACCATAGATGTTACCGTTATCCTTGAACATCTTGATGAGTGCATCAATGTCAGCCTTCCTTATGAAGTCCTGATCATTGTTGCGGCTGCTAGGAGCTCCCATGTACGCCACCAGAGACTTGCCATCACTTGTACCACCTTCTTGAGCCTTGCTAGTACCCACATCACTTGACCCGTCAGACATGTGAGCTCTAGCTTCCCTTTCCTTCATGAACTTTGCCGGTTTGAGGTGTGGGTGGAGTATCCAACACTGGCTCTTCTTGTGGCCTTGCTTCTTGCAATGATCACAGCTCCCATTGAACCTCCTATCCTCAAACTTCCCATTCGTAGCTCTGTTAGCTTGTGGAGTCTCTCCTTGCTCAGCTTGAGCGGCTTGGTTAGCTAAAGACAACTCCCCCTTCTTCCCAAACAACCCAATTGACCCTTGCTCTTTCTGAATCCTAGAACACACTTCCTCCAAGTCAGGTAGAGTATCATCTCTCAGCATGTGTTGTATCAGCCCACTGTATGCCGGATTCAGTGTCAAGAGCAGTCCAAAGACCTTGTCCTGCTCACGCCTCTTGATTAGCTCACTGGGATCAACCGTGCTTGGCCTCAACATCTCTAGCTCGGACCAGAGTGACCTGAACCTTCCTAGGTGCTTGGTAAACTCCATGTCTTCTTGAGTCAAGTTGTTGATCTCTTGCTTTACCTCAAAGACTCTGCTCAGGTTGGATGTGTTTCCATACACCCTCTTTAAGGTATCCCACAACTCCTTTGCTGTCTCACAGTAGCAGTATGCATCCAGAATCGCCGGCTCTAAGGAAGCATGAAGAACTGACATCACCATCATGTCTTCCTGCTCCCACCTCTCAAATGGATCCTTTGCTGTCTCATCCTTGTCTTCTTCTTGAGCAACCGGCTTTGGGGCCGTTCCAGAGGTAATGTGTCCCCACAAGCCTTTGCTCCCAACTGCGGTCTTCACCATCCGTGACCAAACTAGGTAGTTGTTCCCCTTGAACACTACCGCCACCTTCATCTTCATCCCACTATCCATCTTGAAGCAGCTAGACGTAAACAGCTTGCTAAATCTTGGACTGAGAGTAGTAATCACACCAACAAGACTAGAAACACAACCGGAGAAGACTTGAAGCTTGAATCTTCAACGCCCAGCTCCTAGCTTCTATCCTTTGTCTTGATACAAACCTCAACAAGAACTCAGATTCTCACGAACCTGGCTCTGATACCATATGACTTTAGAGTAATAAAGAGTAATCTGAGTGTTTAGAATAGATTTGAGAGAGATTAGAGAAGAAACGAGTGTAGAGAGTAAGAGATTAGATCAAGAGTCTAAGAGAAACGCCATGGAGGCTAAGAATACTCAGAACTGTCTAATCTTATTAATGAGACTGAGTTACATATATATAGTGTCGAGATTAGGGCTTTACAATACAAGAGGATAAGCTAAAGCATGTGTAGTCAAAGAAGGGTGGAGCGCTTAGTTTGAAATGATCCAATGAGGTTCTCCACATGTGTAAGGCATCTAGGATCTTGGATAAGATCCCTTTTACCTTTCCAGCTGTGCCAGACTGTCACGCCCAGCTTCTTCCTTTCCCTTAACGGTCACACCTCATCCTAAGCTTTGGGTAAAGCTTCTTCCCTTCAACCGAGTTACCCGGGTAAGTCTCTTTTACCTTTGGTCGAGTCTGGTCGATACAATGTGTACGGCCGGTACGGCCGGTACGGCCTGTACGGCCCGTCCGTACCAAACTCTCCCATGCTCTCCATTCCTTAGTTCTACACTTCCTTATCTCTTCATGCCTTCAACCCCTTATCTCTTCTCCTTATACTCAGCTCATCTCAACACATTGCAAGTCAGTTGCACATTTCTTGACAGATAATAAGTTTGAAGTAAAGTCAGGCATATAGAAAGCTTTTGAGTCTTTACTAAACAGTTTAAGTGTTCCTATTCCTTTAATTGGAACCTTATCACCATTTGCAATCATCACATGACCCTTAGTAGGCACAATGTTCTTAATTAACTTAGTATCACTAATCATGTGATGTGATGCACCTGAATCTACAATAAGAGGTCTAGTTGATTGATTACTAGCAAGGTGAGCGAGTATACTAGATGGCTTATATGCATTGTAGTTATTTGCATTTCTTAGCAACCTAGCTATACTATCAGTTCTAGTGATGCAATCTAAGTCTCCTACAGTCCTAGCAATCATGGAAGCACCATAAGAATAACCATTGATGTTACCGTTATCCTTGAACATCTTGATGAGTGCATCAATGTCAGCCTTCCTTATGAAGTCCTGATCATTGTTGCGGCTGCTAGAAGCTCCCATGTACGCCACCAGAGACTTGCCATCACTTGTACCACCTTCTTGAGCCTTGCTAGTACCCACATCACTTGACCCGTCAGACATGTGAGCTCTAGCTTCCCTTTCCTTCATGAACTTTGCCGGTTTGAGGTGTGGGTGGAGTATCCAACACTGGCTCTTCTTGTGGCCTTGCTTCTTGCAATGATCACAGCTCCCATTGAACCTCCTATCCTCAAACTTCCCATTCGTAGCTCTGTTAGCTTGTGGAGTCTCTCCTTGCTCAGCTTGCGCGGCTTGGTTAGCTAAAGACAACTCCCCCTTCTTCCCAAACAACCCAATTGACCCTTGCTCTTTCTGAATCCGAGAACACACTTCCTCCAAGTTAGGTAGAGTATCATCTCTCAGCATGTGTTGTATCAGCCCACTGTATGCCGGATTCAGTGTCAAGAGCAGTCCAAAGACCTTGTCCTGCTCACGCCTCTTGATTAGCTCACTGGATCAACCGTGCTTGGCCTCAACATCTCTAGCTCGGACCAGAGTGACCTGAACCTTCCTAGGTGCTTGGTAAACTCCATGTCTTCTTGAGTCAAGTTGTTGATTTCTTGCTTCACCTCAAAGACTCTACTCAGGTTGGATGTGTTTCCATACACCCTCTTTAAGGTATCCCACAACTCCTTTGCTGTCTCACAGTAGCAGTATGCATCCAGAATCGCCGGCTCTAAGGAAGCATGAAGAACTGACATCACCATCATGTCTTCCTGCTCCCACCTCTCGAATGGATCCTTTGCTGTCTCATCCTTGTCTTCTTCTTGAGCAACCGGCTTTGGGGCCGTTCCGGAGGTAATGTGTCCCCACAAGCCTTTGCTTCCAACTGCGGTCTTCACCATCCGTGACCACACTAGGTAGTTGTTCCCCTTGAACACCACCGCGACCTTCATCTTCATCCCACTATCCATCTTGAAGCAGCTAGACGTAAACAGCTTGCTAAATCTTGGACTGAGAGTAGTAATCACACCAACAAGACCAAAGACACAACCGGAGAAGACTTGAAGCTTGAATCTTCAACGCCCAGCTCCTAGCTTCTATCCTTTGTCTTGATACAAACCTCAACAAGAACTCAGATTCTCACGAACCTGGCTCTGATACCATATGACTTTTAGAGTAATGAAGAGTAATCTGAGTGTTTAAGAGAGATTAGAGAAGAACTGAGTGTAGAGAGTAAGATAAGAGATCGAGACTAAGAATAAGCCATGGAGGCAAAGATAATCAGAACTGTCTAACTTTCATTAATGAGAAGAGTTCACAATATATAGAGAGACAGCTTAGGCGACTAGGGTTTAGAATAAGACACTATTACAAAGGATAAGCTTTTGCTTTAATTCAAATGCTCCAATTAGCTCTCCTCTTAAGGATAAGGTTGCTTTAGCTTTTGCCAGCCTTGGACAGGCTGTCATGCGCTCCCCTTCTTCCCATTCAACGGTCTTGATGTCTTTGGTAGCAAGGCAAGACTCCTTCTCATCTCACAAAGTTACTTAGGTAACTTTGTTTCACCTTTGGCCGAGTTACTCTCTCAACCTGTACGGCCTTGTACGGCTCATGTACGGCCTTGTACGGATGCTTACTTCAGCTTGCCTTCACTCTCCCTTAGATCATCCTTTCCTCATCTCCTTAGCTTCTCATATACTGACCTCTTCTTAACACTAGGATGGTGAAAACTGCTGTGGGAAGCAAGGGTTTGTGGAAGCATATCACATCTGGTGAGGCTCCAAAGGTGATTACTCAGGGGGGTGAAACGGAGAGTCCCGAGGAGAGTGTTGTAGAGAAGTGGCAACAAGAAGACATGATGGTGATGTCTGTCCTTCATGCTTCTTTGGAGCCGGCTATACTAGATGCTTATAGCTACTGTGAGACAGCCAAGGAGCTGTGGGATACTCTACAGAAGTGTATGGAAACACTTCTAACCTGAACCGAGTGTTTGAAGTCAAGAAGGCAATCAATGGGTTAACTCAAGATGACACGGAGTTCACTAAGCACTTGGGGAGGTTCAGGTCTCTTTGGTCTGAGTTGGAGATGCTGAGGCCAAGCACGGTTGATCCAGAGCTTCTAAATGAGAGACGCGAGCAGGACAAGGTCTTTGGGTTGCTGCTCACGTTGAATGCAAGCTACAGTGGTCTTATCCAGCACATGCTATGGTCTGAGAAGCTGCCTGACCTTGAAGAGGTGTGTGCTAAGATACAGAAGGAGCAGGGCTCAATGGGTTTGTTTGGAGGCAAGGGGGACTTATCTCTTGCAACGCTGTGCAACCTGACCGGGAAGAGCCTCCACAGCTAACAAGCTGGTTACAACAAGTATGAGGATAGGAAGTTCAATGGGAATTGTGATCACTGCAAGAAGCATGGACACAAGAAGAGTCAGTGCTGGATACTCCATCCCCACTTGAAGCCGGCTAAGTTCATGAAGGAGAGAGAGGCAAAAGCTCACATGACTGAAGGATCAAGCGGAGCAGGGCCATCCAACCGTGGAGCTGAAGTGGAGAACCGTGAAGGAGATGGAAAGGCTTTGGTGACCTACACTGGAGCTATCAACCCCCGAGGCAATGATCAAGACTTCATCAGGAGATCCGAGATGGATGCACTCATCAAAATGCTCAAGGATAATGGTAACATTCATGGGTATTCATTTGGTGCTTCTATGATTGCTAGAACTATAGAAATGACTCCTAATGTGGCTGAGATTGCTAGGATTGATAGTAAGACTGGAATTGAGCATTGCCTTGATAGAAATGCTAGGATGAATGTGTTGAGATGAGGTAATAAAGAGAGGAGACATTGATAGAGAAAGAGGATTGAGGCATACAGTAACTTTGGAGTTTTACCACAGTAACTTTAGTTTTACTGTGGTAACTCAGTTAAAGCTTGGAAAGTGATCTTGCTTCACTTTGGAGAGTTACCCACGACCAAGGAGCCCTTGGATAAGGAAGGAGCAGTCTGGATAAGGTTTCCTCAAGCTAGAGAGGCTGGAGACAGGCTGTAAAGTAGACAGCATCTAGTAAAAGATGCCAAAGGGATCAAGCATGTGAAGACTCCCATTGGATGCTTTTGGATGGCTCTCTTTGACTACACATGCTCTGAATCTCTTTCTTATCTTATGATTTCGAAATGTATTGTCTCTCTCACATAAATATGTTGTAAACCTCATCTTTAATAATTAATGGAGTTTTGAGTCTCTCTCTTTATTCTCTCACTAAAATCTCTTAATCTCTTTAATCTTTTCATCTGATTATCTCTGATTATTTGAATCATGCTCTAATACACAAAAGTGTATATGGTATCAGAGCCAGGTTGGCAAAGGGGGGTGAGTGTGATTTCTTTTTCTCAAAATCAGAGTGTTCTTGAGTGTTCTTGAGTGTTCTTGGGATTATTGAGGTTTCTGGGTATGTGTGTTGTCTATTCTTTTGTGGCTGGGTTTATTTGAGATTCTCTGGTGGAAACATGGATATGAAGCACGAATCTAGTGGAGCAGTGAAGATTCAAGAAGAAAACAAGTGGGTTTGGCCAAGATGGGTAAAGACAGCTTTGGGAAGCTGTGAGATTTGGAGTAATCAAGTAAAGGGAGAACCTTTAATGGAGAGAGCTGCTGATGGGGGTCAGACAGCAAGGTTGAAATGTGAAGATCAGTTGAGTCTTGAAGAAAGTATATCTCTTGAGAAGATTGAAGATGTTTATGAGAACAAGATCAATCTAAGGAGGATGTATGAAGTCAGGAAGATGATCTGTGAGTTGAAACAAGGGAAAGAAGGTTTCAATCAGCATGTGAAGAAGCTGAGATGTTTGTGGTCGGAGTTACAAAGCTTGAGACCAAGAAGTTGTGATCCAAGAGTGCTAGAAGAGTGGCGAGAGCAAGATGTTGTCTTCAGCCTCCTTGCAAGCTTGGATTCATCTTATGGCTGGTTGGTAAAGCTTATTCTCAAGGAAGAGAAGCTACCCAACATGGAAGAAGTGTGTGTACTTGTTCAGAGGCTTCATCAAGTGATGGAAGAGAACAAAGAGATAACTTGGAGTAAGGAGGGTGCTAAAAGGAAGAAGGGAAGGCTGAGACGACGTTCTAAGGCTCAGATCAGAAGAGGAAGGTGTTGGAAGAGAAGCATACTGTCTGGTTATCAAGGTAGCTATGGTACTATGAAGATGGGCAGAGAAGAAGCACAACAGATTCTTATGGGAGAGTGTTCTTACTCAGCTTACATGGGAGAATCTGTAGAGAGCAGTGGGGTCATGAGGAAGCTAGAGACCAAAGGAGCAGATGAGCGTGTCACAAAGGATGAATGGGATGAGTTTGTCAAGTATGTGTATGCTTTGGCTACGACCCGGAGACAAGGTGCTCCTGCCAAAGCATCCACATCCAACAAACCCATCATTGTTGATTCTGGAGCAAGTCATCACATGATTAGTGATAGAAGCTTAATGAGTGATGTAAAGAAAGCCACTGGGGGTGTGATGATAGCTAATGGAGATAGGATTCCAATAGAAGGGGTTGGAAAGCTCAAGCTATTTGACAAAGACTCAGATGCCTTCTACATGCCACAGTTTGCTTCAAATCTGGTATCTGTGAGGAAAGCCACAATTGATCTTGGCTGTCAAGTAGTATTCAGGCCAGATGATGTTGAGTTCCAAGATTTGAAGACTGGAAGGGTCATTGGGAGAGGAGACAGCAAGAATAATCTATACCAGCTCCAATTGGCTAAGATTTCTAAACCCTTTGATTCTATGTGTTTGAGTAGTACTTATGAGAAGATTGATAGTATTACTTGGCATGCTAGATTGGGTCATCCTCATGCTCGTGCTATTGAATTGATAATTCCTAATATGTCATTTAATCACTTGGAGTGTGAAGCATGCATATTAGGAAAGCATTGTAGGACTGTTTTTCCAACATCAGAAACTACTTATGAGCATTGCTTTGATCTAGTTCATTCAGATGTGTGGACTGCTCCTTGTTTGTCTAGAGATAGCCAGAAGTACTTTGTGACATTCATTGATGAGAAGTCTAAGTATACTTGGCTTACATTGCTTCCATCTAAAGATAGGGTGCTAGAAGCATTTATGAACTTCCAAGCATATGTATCTAATCAATACAATGCTACTGTGAAGGTACTGAGATCAGATAATGGAGGTGAATACATCAGCAATGCCTTCAAGAGTCATCTAGCCAAGCATGGGATTGTGCATCAGACTAGCTGTCCTTATACACCACAGCAGAATGGTGTAGCTGAGAGGAAGAACAGGCACTTGATGGAGGTTGCTAGATCAATGATGTTTCATGCAAATGTCCCAAAACGTTTTTGGAGTGATGCTGTGCAGACTGCTTGCTATCTCATCAACCGGGTTCCAACCAAGATATTGAAGAATCTGTCTCCATTTGAAGTGTTGAACAAGAGCAAACCTGTCATTGATCACCTACGTGTCTTTGGGTGTGTGTGCTATGTCATGGTTCCAGGAGAGCAGAGAAACAAGCTGGAGGCAAAGAGTACTAAGGCTATGTTCATTGGTTACTCTATCACTCAGAAAGGGTACAAGTGCTATGATCCTGAAGCAAGGAGAGTGATGGTATCTAGAGAAGTGAAGTTTGTTGAAACAAAAGGTTATTATGAAGAAAAGGAGTGGGAAAATCTGAAGGATTTGTCTCAAGCTCCATCTGATAAGGCAACAATACTGAGAGTGTTGTTGGAGAAGCTCGGGATAGGGTTGTCCCAGGATCAGGAACCCGGCAGGAGAGAGTCTTCCAATCAGACTGGTGGAGCTGGAAGAACAACTCCTCTTGATCATGAGAGGGGGAATGGAACTGAATCTGGTGAGCAAGAGCAAAACCAAGAGGATTCAGGTCTTCATGATCAAGTTGAGAACAATGTTCAGTCTAGTGGAGAAGTGGATGAGGTTCAGTCTAGTGGAGAAGTAGATGAGGTTCAGTCTAGTGGAGAAGAACAAGTCGGACCGGCCAGTTCAGAAGAAGAGCAAGTGGAGCCGGCTAGTGTGCAAACTGAAGATCAGGTGCAAGCTTTGAGGAGGAGCACAAGGATAAAGAGGGATCCTTCCAACTGGGTAAACACGAGAGTGTACTACAATGCCCAGGCTGTGGAGCATCCTTCTCAAGCCGTGTGTTCCTTTGCTGAGTTTCCAGAGGAGCATTATGCCTTTATGATTAGTCTGGATGAGAGTTATGTACCAAGGACTTATGAAGAAGCTATGTTAGACAAGGAATGGAAAGAATCAGTGGGAGCTGAAGCAGGTGCTATGATCAAGAATGATACATGGTATGAGAGTGAGCTGCCTAAGGGAAAGAAGGCTGTATCTAGTAGATGGATCTTCACAATCAAGTATCTAGCAAATGGACAGATTGATAGGAAGAAGACCAGATTGGTTGCAAGAGGATTTACACAAACCTATGGAGAGGATTACATTGATACCTTTGCACCAGTAGCTAAGCTGCACACAGTTCGGATTGTGTTGTCCATTGCAACAAACTTGGAGTGGGATTTGTGGCAGATGGATGTGAAGAATGCTTTCTTACAAGGTGAGCTAGAAGATGAGGTATACATGCTTCCTCCTCCTGGTCTTGAGCATCTAGTAAAACCAGGAAATGTTTTGAGATTGAAGAAGGCAATATATGGGCTGAAGCAGTCTCCTAGAGCTTGGTACAGAAAGCTGAGTACAACTCTCAATGGGAGAGGATTCAGGAAGTCTGAACTGGATCATACACTCTTCACTTTGGTTACTCCATCAGGGATCATTGTGATACTGGTATATGTGGATGATTTGATTATCACAGGGAGTGATAAGGCTGGGATTAAAGCCACTAAAGAGTTCCTCAAGTCTGTGTTTGATATCAAAGACTTGGGAGAGATGAAGTATTTCTTGGGGATTGAGATATGCAGATCCAAGGAGGGTTTGTTTATGTGTCAAAGGAAGTATACAATGGATATGTTGAAGGAGACTGATGTACTTGGAGGAAAGGTAGCCAAGACACCTCTTGAAGAGGGGTATAAGGTCTTACGTGAGGGGGAGGTTGAAGAGAACCAGTTGTTTGAGGATGCTAAGCTGTATAGGAAGATGGTTGGCAAGCTGATCTACTTGACTATTACCAGGCCAGATATATGCTTTGCTGTGAATCAAGTGAGTCAACATATGCAGGCGCCAAAGGTCCATCACTGGAAGATGGTTGATAGGATACTGAGGTATTTGAGTGGGACGGCTGGACAAGGAGTTTGGATGGGCTGTAATGGCAGTACAGAAGTGGTTGGGTATTGTGATGCTGATTGGGCAGGAGATAGAGTGGACAGGAGATCAACTACTGGGTATTGTACATTCATTGGAGGGAACTTGGTTACTTGGAAGAGTAAGAAGCAGAAGGTTATCTCTTGTTCAAGTGCTGAAGCTGAGTATAGAGCCATGTTGAAGCTGACAAACGAGTTGGTGTGGATCAAGGGGATCTTGAAGCATCTAGAGATTGAGCAGAGTGCTCCTATGACTATGCATTGTGACAATCAAGCAGCTATCCACATTGCCTCCAACTCAGTGTTTCATGAGAGAACAAAGCACATAGAGGTGGATTGTCATAAGGTGAGGCAGATGATTATCCTAGGAGTGATTCTGCCATGTTATACAAGAAGTGAAGATCAGCTTGCAGATGTGTTTACCAAGGCAGCGAGATTGAAGACAATGGAGTCCATACTATCCAGGCTTGGACTCATTGATCTTACTCCCAGGAGCTGAGCCCCTTAACCATGGAGTCTCCACTCTTTTTCCCTCATCAAAGTTTTATCCCAATGGGTTTTCTTTGGTGAGGTTTTTAATGAGGGAGGTCTTCATGGTTTCCAAGCTTGACTTGTTCCACATGGTCAAGCTTGAGGGGGAGTGTTGAGATGAGGTAATAAAGAGAGGAGACATTGATAGAGAAAGAGGATTGAGGCATACAGTAACTTTGGAGTTTTACCACAGTAACTTTAGTTTTACTGTGGTAACTCAGTTAAAGCTTGGAAAGTGATCTTGCTTCACTTTGGAGAGTTACCCACGACCAAGGAGCTCTTGGATAAGGAAGGAGCAGTCTGGATAAGGTTTCCTCAAGCTAGAGAGGCTGGAGACAGGCTGTAAAGTAGACAGCATCTAGTAAAAGATGCCAAAGGGATCAAGCATGTGAAGACTCCCATTGGATGCTTTTGGATGGCTCTCTTTGACTACACATGCTCTGAATCTCTTTCTTATCTTATGGATTTCGAAATGTATTGTCTCTCTCACATAAATATGTTGTAAACCTCATCTTTAATAATTAATGGAGTTTTGAGTCTCTCTCTTTATTCTCTCACTAAAATCTCTTAATCTCTTTAATCTTTTCATCTGATTATCTCTGATTATTTGAATCATGCTCTAATACACAAAAGTGTATAGAATGCATATAGATCACAGATTAGCATCTGCCATAGTGCTAGCAATACATCCAAACCATTGATTATAGATTCAGGTGCATCTCATCATATGATTAGTGACACCAACCTGATTAAAGATATAGAACCTACTAATGGATGTGTGATGATTGCAAATGGGGATAAGATACCTATTAAGGGAATAGGAAACTTAAAGCTATTTGATAAGAACACTAGAGCTTTTTACATTCCGGAATTCACATCAAACCTACTTTCAGTTAAGAAATGCACTACTGATTTGAATTGCAATGTTATATTCAGTCCTAATGATGTGAAGTTTCAGGATATTGAGAGCAGCCAATTGATTGGAAAAGGAGTTACAAAGGGAGACTTATACATGCTTGAGAAGCTTGATCCTGTTTCCAATTATAACTGCTCATTTACTTCTGCTTCTAGTTTGAATAAAAATGCATTGTGGCATGCTAGACTAGGTCATCCCCATGAGAGGGCTTTAAACTTGATGTTACCAGGTGTGGTTTTTGAAAATAATAAGTGTGAAGCTTGCATTTTAGGCAAGCATTGTAAGAATGTGTTTCCAAGAACATCTACTGTTTATGAAAATTGCTTTGATTTGATTCATACTGATGTGTGGACTGCACCTAGTTTTTCTAGAGATAATCATAAGTATTTTGTCACATTCATTGATGAAAAATCTAAATACACCTGGTTAACACTCATTCCATCAAAAGATAGGGTGATAGATGCATTCAAGAACTTTCAAGCTTATGTGACTAACCATTATCATGCTAGGATTAAAATTTTGAGATCAGATAATGGAGGAGAGTACACAAGCTATGCGTTCAAGAGTCATCTAGATCACCATGGAATCCTTCATCAAACAAGCTGTCCCTACACACCACAACAGAATGGTGTAGCTGAGAGGAAGAACAGGCACTTGATGGAAGTGGCTCGGTCACTGATGTTCCAAGCTAATGTACCTAAGAGATTCTGGAGTGATGCTGTATCCACTGCGTGCTACCTAATCAACAGGATGCCTACAAAGGTGTTGAAGGATCAAGCACCATTTGAAGTTCTGAACAAGCGCAAGCCATCCTTGGAATACATGAGAGTGTTTGGATGCTTATGCTATGTTCTAGTACCAGGAGAGTTGAGGAACAAGCTAGAAGCAAGGAGCAGAAAGGCAATGTTCATTGGCTACTCAACAACTCAAAAAGGATATAAGTGTTATGATCCAGAAGCTAGAAGGGTACTTGTATCTAGAGATGTGAAGTTCATTGAAGAAAGAGGATACTATGAGGAGAAGAATCAAGAAGATTTGAAGGATCTCACATCAGATAAGGCTGGAGTCTTAAGAATCATTTTGGAAGGTCTCGGTATCAAGATGAACCAGGATCAATCCACAAGAAGTGGAAGACAAGAAGAGAGCTCAACTGCACCAAGTGGAGCTGCTCAAACACCTCACCTTGATCATGAGGGGGGAAGTGAACCTGAAACTCAAGAAAATGGCCAAGAAGGAGTCGGCTTGAGTGAGGAAGGAGAGTTCAACTCAGGTTCTCATCATCAAGGTGAGCAAGACCAAGGAGAGGAAGAACATCAGAGTGAAGCACAAGAACCGCATACACAAGCTGAGCCGGTTCAAGAGCAAGAACAACCTGTATTGAGGAGAAGCACAAGGCTGAGAAAGGATCCTTCCTCTTGGGTAAACACGCGAGTGTACTACAATGCCCAAGCTGTGGAGCATCCTTCTCAAGTTGTGTGTTCCTTTGCTCAATACCCTGAAGAACATTGTGCCTTCATGGTTAACTTGGATGAGAACTACATCCCAAGAAGCTATGAAGAAGCAATCATGGATAAAGAATGGAAGGAGTCAGTTGGAGCTGAGGCAGGAGCTATGATCAAGAATGATACATGGTATGAGAGTGAGTTACCAAAAGGGAAGAAGGCTGTGACTAGTAGATGGATCTTCACAATCAAGTATAAGGCTGATGGAACAATTGAGAGGAAGAAGTCAAGACTGGTTGCAAGAGGTTTCACTCAAACTTATGGAGAGGATTACATTGAGACCTTTGCACCAGTAGCTAAACTGCACACAATCCGGATTGTATTAAGCTTGGCTGTGAATCTTGGATGGGGCTTATGGCAAATGGATGTGAAGAATGCATTTCTACAAGGAGAGCTGGAGGATGAAGTGTATATGCATCCACCTCCAGGCTTGGAACACTTAGTGAAGAGAGGGAATGTGTTGAGACTGAAGAAAGCTATCTATGGACTGAAGCAATCACCAAGAGCTTGGTACAACAAGCTGAGTACTACTCTGAATGGACGAGGCTTCAAGAAGTCTGAACTAGACCACACCCTCTTCACTCTCACTACTTCCTCAGGTATGATTGCACTCCTTGTGTATGTTGATGATATCATTATCACAGGAAGTGATAAGGAAGGTATCATAGCAACCAAGGAGTTCCTTAAATCCATGTTTGAGATTAAAGACTTGGGAGAAATGAAATACTTTCTTGGAATTGAGATATGTAGATCCAAGGAAGGTTTGTTCATGTCCCAAAGGAAGTATACACTTGATCTTTTGAAAGGTGCAGGTGCTTATGGAGGCAAGACAGCAAGGATGCCTATGGAGGATGGCTACAAAGTCCCACGAGAGGGGGAGATTGAAGACAGCAAACCTTATCAGGATCCTAAACTCTATAGAAAGCTAGTTGGCAAATTGATTTACCTTACCATAACTAGGCCTGACATTTGCTTTGCTGTGAATCAGGTGAGTCAACACATGCAAGTGCCTAAGGAACATCATTGGCGCATGGTGGAGAGGATCTTGATGTATCTCAACGGCTCACCTGATCAAGGAGTATGGATGGGTTGCAATGGGAGCACTGAAGTGGTTGGATACTGTGATGCGGATTGGGCTGGTGATAGAGCAGACAGGAGATCAACCACAGGCTATTGCACATTCATTGGAGGCAACTTGGTTACTTGGAAGAGTAAGAAGCAGAAGGTGGTTTCTTGCTCAAGTGCAGAAGCTGAGTATAGAGCTATGCTGAAGCTGACCAACGAGCTGGTGTGGATCAAGGGCATCTTGAAGCATTTGGAGATTGATCAAGCCACGCCAATGACAATGCATTGTGATAACCAAGCTGCCATCCACATTGCCTCCAACTCGGTGTTCCATGAGAGAACCAAGCACATTGAAGTGGATTGCCACAAGGTGAGGCAGATGATCATCTTAGGAGTCATCTTGCCATGCTACACAAGGAGTGAAGATCAGTTGGCTGATGTGTTCACCAAGGCTGCAAGACAGAAGACAATGGAGTCCATTCACATCAGGTTGGGCCTCATTGATCTTGGGAAGAGAAGGAGCTGATCCCCTTTGGCTGTGAGGTCTTTACTCTTTTTCCCTTATCAAGGTTTTATCCCAATGGGTTTTCCTTGGTAAGGTTTTTAATGAGGAAGATCTCATAGCTGTCCAAGCTTAGGCTTTCACAAAGCTAAGCTTGAGGGGGAGTGTTGATCAGAGTTAAGTATATGAGAAGAGGAGCTAAGGGAGTTAAGGCATTAGAGGAAGAGATGAAGTATGAAAGAAGAGATGAGTTTGGGTTGAGTGATCCGTACAAGGCCGTACAGGCCGTACCATCCGTACATAGGACATCAACCAAACTTACCAAGGTAACTTAGTGGAGAGGAGGATAAGCTTTGGAGTGGATAAGACCGCAGAGGAAGAAGGGATTAGGCGCGGACTGACAGTCTGGCATGGACTGGAAAGTAAACAGCATCTATGGGAAGATGCTAGATGCCTCACACACTTGGAGAAGCTCATTGGCCGGATTCAAATATAGGCTCCTCCTCCTTTTGACTTCACATGCTTTCCTTATCATTTTGTGATCGAAACCCTAAGCTCTCCTTACTATATATTGTAACTCAAGATCATTAATAAAGATTAGACAGTTCTAAACAATCTTTCTATTTACTCATTTCATCATGATTCTCCATTAGTCTCTAATCAGTTTCCTAAATCTCTTATTCTCTTCCTTAATCCTATTCTAAACTCAGATTAATCTTTATATCCTAAAAGTCATATATCCCACTTTCAAATCAGGTGATCCCAGTTTTCCTGTTTGGGAATATGACAGCTTCTTTGTCATTCTAATCAAACCAGGATGAATCGCGATGTAAGAAGCTTGATTTTGATACATAAAGTAGTGGAGAATCACCAGGAAGCTGAATAAATCTCATAGGAGTTAGGATGAAGAAGCTATCCCACTTTCAAATCAGGTGATCCCAGTTTTCCTGTTTGGGAATATGACAGCTTCTTTGTCATTCTAATCAAACCAGGATGAATCGCGATGTAAGAAGCTTGATTTTGAACATAAAGTAGTGGAGAATCACCAGGAAGCTGAATAAATCTCATAGGAGTTAGGATGAAGAAGCTATCCCACTTTCAAATCAGGTGATCCCAGTTTTCCTGTTTGGGAATATGACAGCTTCTTTGTCATTCTAATCAAACCAGGATGAATCGCGATGTAAGAAGCTTGATTTTGATACATAAAGTAGTGGAGAATCACCAGGAAGTCGAATAAATCTCATAGGAGTTAGGATGAAGAAGCTATCCCACTTTCAAATCAGGTGATCCCAGTTTTCCTGTTTGGGAATATGACAGCTTCTTTGTCATTCTAATCAAACCAGGATGAATCGCGATGTAAGAAGCTTGATTTTGATACATAAAGTAGTGGAGAATCACCAGGAAGCTGAATAAATCTCATAGGAGTTAGGATGAAGAAGCTATCCCACTTTCAAATCAGGTGATCCCAGTTTTCCTGTTTGGGAATATGACAGCTTCTTTGTCATTCTAATCAAACCAGGATGAATCGCGATGTAAGAAGCTTGATTTTGATACATAAAGTAGTGGAGAATCACCAGGAAGTCGAATAAATCTCATAGGAGTTAGGATGAAGAAGCTATCCCACTTTCAAATCAGGTGATCCCAGTTTTCCTGTTTGGGAATATGACAGCTTCTTTGTCATTCTAATCAAACCAGGATGAATCGCGATGTAAGAAGCTTGATTTTGATACATAAAGTAGTGGAGAATCACCAGGAAGCTGAATAAATCTCATAGGAGTTAGGATGAAGAAGCTATCCCACTTTCAAATCAGGTGATCCCAGTTTTCCTGTTTGGGAATATGACAGCTTCTTTGTCATTCTAATCAAACCAGGATGAATCGCGATGTAAGAAGCTTGATTTTGATACATAAAGTAGTGGAGAATCACCAGGAAGTGAATAAATCTCATAGGAGTTAGGATGAAGAAGCTATCCCACTTTCAAATCAGGTGATCCCAGTTTTCCTGTTTGGGAATATGACAGCTTCTTTGTCATTCTAATCAAACCAGGATGAATCGCGATGTAAGAAGCTTGATTTTGATACATAAAGTAGTGGAGAATCACCAGGAAGCTGAATAAATCTCATAGGAGTTAGGATGAAGAAGCTATCCCACTTTCAAATCAGGTGATCCCAGTTTTCCTGTTTGGGAATATGACAGCTTCTTTGTCATTCTAATCAAACCAGGATGAATCGCGATGTAAGAAGCTTGATTTTGAAACATAAAGTAGTGGAGAATCACCAGGAAGCTGAATAAATCTCATAGGAGTTAGGATGAAGAAGCTATCCCACTTTCAAATCAGGTGATCCCAGTTTTCCTGTTTGGGAATATGACAGCTTCTTTGTCATTCTAATCAAACCAGGATGAATCGCGATGTAAGAAGCTTGATTTTGATACATAAAGTAGTGGAGAATCACCAGGAAGTTGAATAAATCTCATAGGAGTTAGGATGAAGAAGCTATCCCACTTTCAAATCAGGTGATCCCAGTTTTCCTGTTTGGGAATATGACAGCTTCTTTGTCATTCTAATCAAACCAGGATGAATCGCGATGTAAGAAGCTTGATTTTGATACATAAAGTAGTGGAGAATCACCAGGAAGCTGAATAAATCTCATAGGAGTTAGGATGAAGAAGCTATCCCACTTTCAAATCAGGTGATCCCAGTTTTCCTGTTTGGGAATATGACAGCTTCTTTGTCATTCTAATCAAACCAGGATGAATCGCGATGTAAGAAGCTTGATTTTGATACATAAAGTAGTGGAGAATCACCAGGAAGTGAATAAATCTCATAGGAGTTAGGATGAAGAAGCTATCCCACTTTCAAATCAGGTGATCCCAGTTTTCCTGTTTGGGAATATGACAGCTTCTTTGTCATTCTAATCAAACCAGGATGAATCGCGATGTAAGAAGCTTGATTTTGATACATAAAGTAGTGGAGAATCACCAGGAAGCTGAATAAATCTCATAGGAGTTAGGATGAAGAAGCTATCCCACTTTCAAATCAGGTGATCCCAGTTTTCCTGTTTGGGAATATGACAGCTTCTTTGTCATTCTAATCAAACCAGGATGAATCGCGATGTAAGAAGCTTGATTTTGATACATAAAGTAGTGGAGAATCACCAGGAAGCTGAATAAATCTCATAGGAGTTAGGATGAAGAAGCTATCCCACTTTCAAATCAGGTGATCCCAGTTTTCCTGTTTGGGAATATGACAGCTTCTTTGTCATTCTAATCAAACCAGGATGAATCGCGATGTAAGAAGCTTGATTTTGATACATAAAGTAGTGGAGAATCACCAGGAAGCTGAATAAATCTCATAGGAGTTAGGATGAAGAAGCTATCCCACTTTCAAATCAGGTGATCCCAGTTTTCCTGTTTGGGAATATGACAGCTTCTTTGTCATTCTAATCAAACCAGGATGAATCGCGATGTAAGAAGCTTGATTTTGATACATAAAGTAGTGGAGAATCACCAGGAAGCTGAATAAATCTCATAGGAGTTAGGATGAAGAAGCTATCCCACTTTCAAATCAGGTGATCCCAGTTTTCCTGTTTGGGAATATGACAGCTTCTTTGTCATTCTAATCAAACCAGGATGAATCGCGATGTAAGAAGCTTGATTTTGATACATAAAGTAGTGGAGAATCACCAGGAAGCTGAATAAATCTCATAGGAGTTAGGATGAAGAAGCTATCCCACTTTCAAATCAGGTGATCCCAGTTTTCCTGTTTGGGAATATGACAGCTTCTTTGTCATTCTAATCAAACCAGGATGAATCGCGATGTAAGAAGCTTGATTTTGATACATAAAGTAGTGGAGAATCACCAGGAAGCTGAATAAATCTCATAGGAGTTAGGATGAAGAAGCTATCCCACTTTCAAATCAGGTGATCCCAGTTTTCCTGTTTGGGAATATGACAGCTTCTTTGTCATTCTAATCAAACCAGGATGAATCGCGATGTAAGAAGCTTGATTTTGATACATAAAGTAGTGGAGAATCACCAGGAAGCTGAATAAATCTCATAGGAGTTAGGATGAAGAAGCTATCCCACTTTCAAATCAGGTGATCCCAGTTTTCCTGTTTGGGAATATGACAGCTTCTTTGTCATTCTAATCAAACCAGGATGAATCGCGATGTAAGAAGCTTGATTTTGATACATAAAGTAGTGGAGAATCACCAGGAAGTCGAATAAATCTCATAGGAGTTAGGATGAAGAAGCTATCCCACTTTCAAATCAGGTGATCCCAGTTTTCCTGTTTGGGAATATGACAGCTTCTTTGTCATTCTAATCAAACCAGGATGAATCGCGATGTAAGAAGCTTGATTTTGATACATAAAGTAGTGGAGAATCACCAGGAAGCTGAATAAATCTCATAGGAGTTAGGATGAAGAAGCTATCCCACTTTCAAATCAGGTGATCCCAGTTTTCCTGTTTGGGAATATGACAGCTTCTTTGTCATTCTAATCAAACCAGGATGAATCGCGATGTAAGAAGCTTGATTTTGATACATAAAGTAGTGGAGAATCACCAGGAAGCTGAATAAATCTCATAGGAGTTAGGATGAAGAAGCTATCCCACTTTCAAATCAGGTGATCCCAGTTTTCCTGTTTGGGAATATGACAGCTTCTTTGTCATTCTAATCAAACCAGGATGAATCGCGATGTAAGAAGCTTGATTTTGATACATAAAGTAGTGGAGAATCACCAGGAAGCTGAATAAATCTCATAGGAGTTAGGATGAAGAAGCTATCCCACTTTCAAATCAGGTGATCCCAGTTTTCCTGTTTGGGAATATGACAGCTTCTTTGTCATTCTAATCAAACCAGGATGAATCGCGATGTAAGAAGCTTGATTTTGATACATAAAGTAGTGGAGAATCACCAGGAAGCTGAATAAATCTCATAGGAGTTAGGATGAAGAAGCTATCCCACTTTCAAATCAGGTGATCCCAGTTTTCCTGTTTGGGAATATGACAGCTTCTTTGTCATTCTAATCAAACCAGGATGAATCGCGATGTAAGAAGCTTGATTTTGATACATAAAGTAGTGGAGAATCACCAGGAAGCTGAATAAATCTCATAGGAGTTAGGATGAAGAAGCTATCCCACTTTCAAATCAGGTGATCCCAGTTTTCCTGTTTGGGAATATGACAGCTTCTTTGTCATTCTAATCAAACCAGGATGAATCGCGATGTAAGAAGCTTGATTTTGATACATAAAGTAGTGGAGAATCACCAGGAAGCTGAATAAATCTCATAGGAGTTAGGATGAAGAAGCTATCCCACTTTCAAATCAGGTGATCCCAGTTTTCCTGTTTGGGAATATGACAGCTTCTTTGTCATTCTAATCAAACCAGGATGAATCGCGATGTAAGAAGCTTGATTTTGATACATAAAGTAGTGGAGAATCACCAGGAAGCTGAATAAATCTCATAGGAGTTAGGATGAAGAAGCTATCCCACTTTCAAATCAGGTGATCCCAGTTTTCCTGTTTGGGAATATGACAGCTTCTTTGTCATTCTAATCAAACCAGGATGAATCGCGATGTAAGAAGCTTGATTTTGATACATAAAGTAGTGGAGAATCACCAGGAAGCTGAATAAATCTCATAGGAGTTAGGATGAAGAAGCTATCCCACTTTCAAATCAGGTGATCCCAGTTTTCCTGTTTGGGAATATGACAGCTTCTTTGTCATTCTAATCAAACCAGGATGAATCGCGATGTAAGAAGCTTGATTTTGATACATAAAGTAGTGGAGAATCACCAGGAAGCTGAATAAATCTCATAGGAGTTAGGATGAAGAAGCTATCCCACTTTCAAATCAGGTGATCCCAGTTTTCCTGTTTGGGAATATGACAGCTTCTTTGTCATTCTAATCAAACCAGGATGAATCGCGATGTAAGAAGCTTGATTTTGATACATAAAGTAGTGGAGAATCACCAGGAAGCTGAATAAATCTCATAGGAGTTAGGATGAAGAAGCTATCCCACTTTCAAATCAGGTGATCCCAGTTTTCCTGTTTGGGAATATGACAGCTTCTTTGTCATTCTAATCAAACCAGGATGAATCGCGATGTAAGAAGCTTGATTTTGATACATAAAGTAGTGGAGAATCACCAGGAAGCTGAATAAATCTCATAGGAGTTAGGATGAAGAAGCTATCCCACTTTCAAATCAGGTGATCCCAGTTTTCCTGTTTGGGAATATGACAGCTTCTTTGTCATTCTAATCAAACCAGGATGAATCGCGATGTAAGAAGCTTGATTTTGATACATAAAGTAGTGGAGAATCACCAGGAAGTGAATAAATCTCATAGGAGTTAGGATGAAGAAGCTATCCCACTTTCAAATCAGGTGATCCCAGTTTTCCTGTTTGGGAATATGACAGCTTCTTTGTCATTCTAATCAAACCAGGATGAATCGCGATGTAAGAAGCTTGATTTTGATACATAAAGTAGTGGAGAATCACCAGGAAGCTGAATAAATCTCATAGGAGTTAGGATGAAGAAGCTATCCCACTTTCAAATCAGGTGATCCCAGTTTTCCTGTTTGGGAATATGACAGCTTCTTTGTCATTCTAATCAAACCAGGATGAATCGCGATGTAAGAAGCTTGATTTTGATACATAAAGTAGTGGAGAATCACCAGGAAGTCGAATAAATCTCATAGGAGTTAGGATGAAGAAGCTATCCCACTTTCAAATCAGGTGATCCCAGTTTTCCTGTTTGGGAATATGACAGCTTCTTTGTCATTCTAATCAAACCAGGATGAATCGCGATGTAAGAAGCTTGATTTTGATACATAAAGTAGTGGAGAATCACCAGGAAGCTGAATAAATCTCATAGGAGTTAGGATGAAGAAGCTATCCCACTTTCAAATCAGGTGATCCCAGTTTTCCTGTTTGGGAATATGACAGCTTCTTTGTCATTCTAATCAAACCAGGATGAATCGCGATGTAAGAAGCTTGATTTTGATACATAAAGTAGTGGAGAATCACCAGGAAGCTGAATAAATCTCATAGGAGTTAGGATGAAGAAGCTATCCCACTTTCAAATCAGGTGATCCCAGTTTTCCTGTTTGGGAATATGACAGCTTCTTTGTCATTCTAATCAAACCAGGATGAATCGCGATGTAAGAAGCTTGATTTTGATACATAAAGTAGTGGAGAATCACCAGGAAGCTGAATAAATCTCATAGGAGTTAGGATGAAGAAGCTATCCCACTTTCAAATCAGGTGATCCCAGTTTTCCTGTTTGGGAATATGACAGCTTCTTTGTCATTCTAATCAAACCAGGATGAATCGCGATGTAAGAAGCTTGATTTTGATACATAAAGTAGTGGAGAATCACCAGGAAGCTGAATAAATCTCATAGGAGTTAGGATGAAGAAGCTATCCCACTTTCAAATCAGGTGATCCCAGTTTTCCTGTTTGGGAATATGACAGCTTCTTTGTCATTCTAATCAAACCAGGATGAATCGCGATGTAAGAAGCTTGATTTTGATACATAAAGTAGTGGAGAATCACCAGGAAGCTGAATAAATCTCATAGGAGTTAGGATGAAGAAGCTATCCCACTTTCAAATCAGGTGATCCCAGTTTTCCTGTTTGGGAATATGACAGCTTCTTTGTCATTCTAATCAAACCAGGATGAATCGCGATGTAAGAAGCTTGATTTTGATACATAAAGTAGTGGAGAATCACCAGGAAGCTGAATAAATCTCATAGGAGTTAGGATGAAGAAGCTATCCCACTTTCAAATCAGGTGATCCCAGTTTTCCTGTTTGGGAATATGACAGCTTCTTTGTCATTCTAATCAAACCAGGATGAATCGCGATGTAAGAAGCTTGATTTTGATACATAAAGTAGTGGAGAATCACCAGGAAGTCGAATAAATCTCATAGGAGTTAGGATGAAGAAGCTATCCCACTTTCAAATCAGGTGATCCCAGTTTTCCTGTTTGGGAATATGACAGCTTCTTTGTCATTCTAATCAAACCAGGATGAATCGCGATGTAAGAAGCTTGATTTTGATACATAAAGTAGTGGAGAATCACCAGGAAGCTGAATAAATCTCATAGGAGTTAGGATGAAGAAGCTATCCCACTTTCAAATCAGGTGATCCCAGTTTTCCTGTTTGGGAATATGACAGCTTCTTTGTCATTCTAATCAAACCAGGATGAATCGCGATGTAAGAAGCTTGATTTTGATACATAAAGTAGTGGAGAATCACCAGGAAGCTGAATAAATCTCATAGGAGTTAGGATGAAGAAGCTATCCCACTTTCAAATCAGGTGATCCCAGTTTTCCTGTTTGGGAATATGACAGCTTCTTTGTCATTCTAATCAAACCAGGATGAATCGCGATGTAAGAAGCTTGATTTTGATACATAAAGTAGTGGAGAATCACCAGGAAGCTGAATAAATCTCATAGGAGTTAGGATGAAGAAGCTATCCCACTTTCAAATCAGGTGATCCCAGTTTTCCTGTTTGGGAATATGACAGCTTCTTTGTCATTCTAATCAAACCAGGATGAATCGCGATGTAAGAAGCTTGATTTTGATACATAAAGTAGTGGAGAATCACCAGGAAGCTGAATAAATCTCATAGGAGTTAGGATGAAGAAGCTATCCCACTTTCAAATCAGGTGATCCCAGTTTTCCTGTTTGGGAATATGACAGCTTCTTTGTCATTCTAATCAAACCAGGATGAATCGCGATGTAAGAAGCTTGATTTTGATACATAAAGTAGTGGAGAATCACCAGGAAGCTGAATAAATCTCATAGGAGTTAGGATGAAGAAGCTATCCCACTTTCAAATCAGGTGATCCCAGTTTTCCTGTTTGGGAATATGACAGCTTCTTTGTCATTCTAATCAAACCAGGATGAATCGCGATGTAAGAAGCTTGATTTTGATACATAAAGTAGTGGAGAATCACCAGGAAGCTGAATAAATCTCATAGGAGTTAGGATGAAGAAGCTATCCCACTTTCAAATCAGGTGATCCCAGTTTTCCTGTTTGGGAATATGACAGCTTCTTTGTCATTCTAATCAAACCAGGATGAATCGCGATGTAAGAAGCTTGATTTTGAAACATAAAGTAGTGGAGAATCACCAGGAAGCTGAATAAATCTCATAGGAGTTAGGATGAAGAAGCTATCCCACTTTCAAATCAGGTGATCCCAGTTTTCCTGTTTGGGAATATGACAGCTTCTTTGTCATTCTAATCAAACCAGGATGAATCGCGATGTAAGAAGCTTGATTTTGATACATAAAGTAGTGGAGAATCACCAGGAAGCTGAATAAATCTCATAGGAGTTAGGATGAAGAAGCTATCCCACTTTCAAATCAGGTGATCCCAGTTTTCCTGTTTGGGAATATGACAGCTTCTTTGTCATTCTAATCAAACCAGGATGAATCGCGATGTAAGAAGCTTGATTTTGATACATAAAGTAGTGGAGAATCACCAGGAAGCTGAATAAATCTCATAGGAGTTAGGATGAAGAAGCTATCCCACTTTCAAATCAGGTGATCCCAGTTTTCCTGTTTGGGAATATGACAGCTTCTTTGTCATTCTAATCAAACCAGGATGAATCGCGATGTAAGAAGCTTGATTTTGATACATAAAGTAGTGGAGAATCACCAGGAAGCTGAATAAATCTCATAGGAGTTAGGATGAAGAAGCTATCCCACTTTCAAATCAGGTGATCCCAGTTTTCCTGTTTGGGAATATGACAGCTTCTTTGTCATTCTAATCAAACCAGGATGAATCGCGATGTAAGAAGCTTGATTTTGATACATAAAGTAGTGGAGAATCACCAGGAAGTGAATAAATCTCATAGGAGTTAGGATGAAGAAGCTATCCCACTTTCAAATCAGGTGATCCCAGTTTTCCTGTTTGGGAATATGACAGCTTCTTTGTCATTCTAATCAAACCAGGATGAATCGCGATGTAAGAAGCTTGATTTTGATACATAAAGTAGTGGAGAATCACCAGGAAGCTGAATAAATCTCATAGGAGTTAGGATGAAGAAGCTATCCCACTTTCAAATCAGGTGATCCCAGTTTTCCTGTTTGGGAATATGACAGCTTCTTTGTCATTCTAATCAAACCAGGATGAATCGCGATGTAAGAAGCTTGATTTTGATACATAAAGTAGTGGAGAATCACCAGGAAGCTGAATAAATCTCATAGGAGTTAGGATGAAGAAGCTATCCCACTTTCAAATCAGGTGATCCCAGTTTTCCTGTTTGGGAATATGACAGCTTCTTTGTCATTCTAATCAAACCAGGATGAATCGCGATGTAAGAAGCTTGATTTTGATACATAAAGTAGTGGAGAATCACCAGGAAGCTGAATAAATCTCATAGGAGTTAGGATGAAGAAGCTATCCCACTTTCAAATCAGGTGATCCCAGTTTTCCTGTTTGGGAATATGACAGCTTCTTTGTCATTCTAATCAAACCAGGATGAATCGCGATGTAAGAAGCTTGATTTTGATACATAAAGTAGTGGAGAATCACCAGGAAGCTGAATAAATCTCATAGGAGTTAGGATGAAGAAGCTATCCCACTTTCAAATCAGGTGATCCCAGTTTTCCTGTTTGGGAATATGACAGCTTCTTTGTCATTCTAATCAAACCAGGATGAATCGCGATGTAAGAAGCTTGATTTTGATACATAAAGTAGTGGAGAATCACCAGGAAGCTGAATAAATCTCATAGGAGTTAGGATGAAGAAGCTATCCCACTTTCAAATCAGGTGATCCCAGTTTTCCTGTTTGGGAATATGACAGCTTCTTTGTCATTCTAATCAAACCAGGATGAATCGCGATGTAAGAAGCTTGATTTTGAAACATAAAGTAGTGGAGAATCACCAGGAAGCTGAATAAATCTCATAGGAGTTAGGATGAAGAAGCTATCCCACTTTCAAATCAGGTGATCCCAGTTTTCCTGTTTGGGAATATGACAGCTTCTTTGTCATTCTAATCAAACCAGGATGAATCGCGATGTAAGAAGCTTGATTTTGATACATAAAGTAGTGGAGAATCATCAGGAAGCTGAATAAATCTCATAGGAGTTAGGATGAAGAAGCTATCCCACTTTCAAATCAGGTGATCCCAGTTTTCCTGTTGGGAATATGACAGCTTCTTTGTCATTCTAATCAAACCAGGATGAATCGCGATGTAAGAAGCTTGATTTTGATACATAAAGTAGTGGAGAATCACCAGGAAGCTGAATAAATCTCATAGGAGTTAGGATGAAGAAGCTATCCCACTTTCAAATCAGGTGATCCCAGTTTTCCTGTTTGGGAATATGACAGCTTCTTTGTCATTCTAATCAAACCAGGATGAATCGCGATGTAAGAAGCTTGATTTTGAAACATAAAGTAGTGGAGAATCACCAGGAAGCTGAATAAATCTCATAGGAGTTAGGATGAAGAAGCTATCCCACTTTCAAATCAGGTGATCCCAGTTTTCCTGTTTGGGAATATGACAGCTTCTTTGTCATTCTAATCAAACCAGGATGAATCGCGATGTAAGAAGCTTGATTTTGATACATAAAGTAGTGGAGAATCATCAGGAAGCTGAATAAATCTCATAGGAGTTAGGATAAAGAAGCTATCCCACTTTCAAATCAGGTGATCCCAGTTTTTCTGTTTGGGAATATGACAGCTTCTTTGTCATTCTAATCAAACCAGGATGAATCGCGATGTAAGAAGCTTGATTTGATATATAAAGTAGTGGGAGAATCACCAGGAAGCTGAATAATCTCATAGGAGTTAGGATGAAGAAGCTATCCCACTTTCAAATCAGGTGATTCCCAGTATGAGATTAAGAGATCTTTCGAGTTAGTGATTAGAATAAAGAGAGTGTTTAGGAAGTGATTAAGAGAAGTTTGTGAAAGATTAAGAGACTAGAAAGAGCCGTTTAGAGTCTAAGAGAAAACCATAGTCTAAGAGATTAGAGAGACTCGAACTGATTGATTTATTAATGAGTGAAGTTACATATTATATAGAAAGCATTAGGGTTTACAAGAGGCGAAAATGGGGCACTATGAAGCATGTAGAGTCAAGGTTGCTTTCCGGATGATTGGATGGTAAGGCTCACACGCTTGCCTCTTTACAGCCTGTTCCAGCCTGGCACGCTCTTCCCTTATCCACTCAACGGTCTGATCCTTCTCCTTAAGTCCCAAGTTAACACTCCCTTGTTACCGTTTCACTTGGTCGAGTTGGGTAAGTTTTGGTCGAGACCTTTGGTACGGACGTGTACGGCCATGTGTACGGCCTTGTACGGACGTCCGTACCATTCACACCCAAACCCTTAAGCTTCTCCATCTCTTCTCCTCTTCAACTCCTCTTCTCTCCATACCCATATAATCAACTCAACTCAACACTCCCCCTCAAGCTTAGCTTTGTGAAAGCCTAAGCTTGGATAGCTATGAGATCTTCCTCATTAAAAACCTTACCAGGAAAACCCATTGGGATAAAACCTTGATAAGGGAAAAAGAGTAAAGACCTCACAGCCAAGGGGATCAGCTCCTTCTCTTCCCAAGATCAATGAGGCCCAACCGTATGTGAATGGACTCCATTGTCTTCTGTCTTGCAGCCTTGGTGAACACATCCGCTAACTGATCTTCACTTCTTGTGTAGCATGGCAAGATGAGACTCCTAAGATGATCATCTGCCTCACCTTGTGGCAATCAACTTCAATGTGCTTGGTTCTCTCATGGAACACCGAGTTGGAGGCAATGTGGATGGCAGCTTGGTTGTCACAATGCATGGTCATTGGCGTGGCTTGATCAATCTCCAAATGCTTCAAGATGCCTTTGATCCATACCAACTCGTTGGTGAGCTTCAGCATAGCTCTATACTCAGCTTCTGCACTTGAGCAAGACACCACCTTCTGCTTCTTACTCTTCCAAGTCACCAAGTTGCCTCCAATGAATGTGCAATAGCCTGTGGTTGATCTCCTGTCTGCTCTATCACCAGCCCAATCCGCATCACAGTATCCCACCACTTCAGTGCTTCCATTGCAGCCCATCCATACTCCTTGATCAGGTGAGCCGTTGAGATACATCAAGATCCTCTCCACCATGCGCCAATGATGTTCCTTAGGTACTTGCATGTGTTGACTCACCTGATTCACAGCAAAACAAATGTCAGGTCTAGTTATAGTGAGATAAATCAATTTGCCAACTAGTTTTCTATAGAGTTTAGGATCCTGATAGGTTTGCTGTCTTCAATCTCCCCCTCTCGTGGGACTTTGTAGCCATCCTCCATAGGCATCCTTGCTGTCTTGCCTCCATAAGCACCTGCACCTTTCAAAAGATCAAGTGTATACTTCTTTGGGACATGAACAAACCTTCCTTGGATCTACATATCTCAATTCCAAGAAAGTATTTCATTTCTCCCAAGTCTTTAATCTCAAACATGGATTTAAGAAACTCCTTGGTTGCTATGATACCTTCCTTATCACTCCCTGTGATAATGATATCATCAACATACACAAGAAGTGCAATCATACCTGAGGGAGTCGTGAGTGTGAAGAGGGTGTGATCTAGTTCAGACTTCTTGAAGCCTCGGCCATTCAGAGTAGTACTCAACTTGTTGTACCAAGCTCTTGGTGATTGCTTCAGCCATAGATGGCTTTCTTCAGTCTCAAACACATTTCCACTCTTCACTAAGTGTTCAAGGCCTGGAGGTGGATGCATATACACTCATCCTCAAGTTCACCTTGTAGAAACGCATTCTTCACATCCATTTGCCATAACCCCCATCCAAGATTCACAGCTAAGCTCAGTACAATCCGGATTGTGTGGAGTTTAGCTACTGGTGCAAAGGTTTCTATGTAATCTTCTCCATAAGTTTGAGTGAAACCTCTTGCAACTAGCCTTGACTTCTTCCTCTCAACCTTTCCATCCGCTTTGTACTTGATTGTGAATATCCATCTACTAGTCACAGCCTTCTTCCCTTTTGGTAACTCACTCTCATACCATGTATCATTCTTGATCATTGCTCCTGCCTCATCTCCAACTGATTCCTTCCATTCTTTATCTTTCATTGCTTCTTCATAGCTTCTTGGGATGTGATCTCATCCAAGTTTACCATGAAAGCCAATGTGCTTCTGGATATTGAGCAAAGGAGCACACGGCTTGAGAAGGATGCTCCACAGCATGGGCATTGTAGTACACTCTCGTGTTTACCCAACTGGAAGGATCCTTCCTATCCTTGTACTCCTTCTTAGTGGCTGGCTGCACAACCGGTTCTTCTTCCTGTTGTTCTTCTACCACTTCATCTTGAGAAGGTGTTTGTGTCACACCATGATCATGTCCCATGACCATCCGAGCCTATGCTCTCTTTCTCCTTCATTCTCTACTCCTCCCTTCTCTGGTGGCTCTCTTGCATAGGCTCCTCATGCTCCTCTCATCCCTCATGATCAAGGTGGGGGATGGTGAACCAAC
>NW_026016643.1:40000-45323 GCF_020379485.1 Brassica napus | reverse complement strand
CGGGATCTGATCGTCTTCGAGCCCCCAACTTCGCTTCTTGATTAATGAAAACCTCTTGGCAAATGCGTTCGCAGTTGTTCGTCTTTCATAAATCCTGTTGTAAAAGAAGGGTTTTGAGACTGAATATTTCGTGTTATTATTAATCATCAAAAGGGTTCCTTATATAAGGATTACAAGATAGAGATAAATGGAAGAGTACTATCCTAATCCTACATGAAATAGGAAATCTACTAATACATATGATAAGGGAAATATCTACATCTAATTAGGAAAAAGGAAAGGGACTTTCCTTCTCTTAAGTTGTTGGGCCGCCTCTCTCTCTCCTGAAAGTCGGCTCTCTCTCTCTCCTCTTGGACATTGTACGCGGATGGATGGTCGTGGCCTGATGGGCCATCTCTTCTTGTCTGGTTAATGGCAATCCACACTGTTTATAACACTCCCCCTTGGATGCCATAACCATACAGGATTTGTAGTACGCTTAATGTTGCCTCATTAAAACCCTTATCAGGAAAACCCAGTGGGACAAAACCATGATGAAGGAAAAAGAGTACAACACGCACTACTCCCCCTGATGTGAACCTCGGGTGTAGGTTCTACATACTACGCATCTAATGCGTGATCTATCCTGTAGGTATAGAATGGGAGTAATCGGTCAGTTTCTTACTGAACCGTAATCAAGACCACTTAGACCTTAGGTGTTTCTCATGTCCTTTGACATGGAGTGTCCCGGTTAGCATGTGTGCTAAGCAATGTGAATTCACATTGTTCCTCAGGGATCACTATTGGTCTTTACAAAACGTGTTTGCATCTGTCCATAGTCTAGATGTGATCGTCGAACATCAAACTCTTACTTTGTTTGGACAGTTATCATTCGACCATGTGTTCAATCTGGTCGATCCATGTCTAGTTCATAGACCACGTCCATATTGGCACTCACTAATCTTATGAGTGTTCAATGATTATTGCTTTGAGGGTTTATAATCTCTTATCATGGCTCTGCGGCCGAACACTCTCATGTATGGACATCGATCTTTTGCCTTAGGTAATGTCGTTATTCTTTGATTTTTGCATTCCGATCTTAAGACGCCTCATGACCTTAGGTCATAGATCTCATAAGCTTTATGGCTATAATTCTCTTTGGTATCCGACAGATTAGATGTCTCCTTTTAATCTTATGACAAAGTTTTATGGAGTTCATGCAGCAGCAGACCATTCTGCTATGCTGGATCCTTAAGGGATCTGATGTCGGATTGCAACCTGATGGTTGATCTTTAGTATCTATTAGCCCGTGACAAGAAGGTTCAGACGCTTCTTAGGTCTAAAAGCTGGACGTTCTAGAAGAACTGGACGCTCTTTGAGCTGATAGGCCGGACGTCTTTAGCCTGAGGCTGGACGCTTTGGCCAGAGAGCCGGATGCTCTCAGCTGGTGTGCTGGACGTTTTAGCCAGTCCACCTACATGGATTTCATTTATATTACTAACCTCTTTAGGTTTAGTATAAGCACAAGGAATTTCTATAAAACCTCTTATGTATATGGACTGTTTATGGATTGTCTTTTATACAACTCCAAGATCAATGATCATGTGTGATCATTCTTTACTATATGCAGCTGCTTTTCAGTCCATGAATCAGCTTAGGAACAAAGCTGTTCTCTTATATTATATTATCTTATCCAGTGATCATATATGCTTACTACATCAGTATTGTATCTATTTCTTTCTTATGACCAGACTTTGTCAATTTCGAATTCTGTAGCAGCAATCACCACATAGGAGTTTATCTCCTTATAATCTGTCCTTTGATCTCTGTGAGTACCTTGTGTACAAGCTATATCTAATGCTGTTAATATGAAGACATGGACACTCTAGGTCACGTGATCATGTGTCTTCTCTCACGGTTTCTTTTCTCACAAGATCCATCTATTTCACTGGTTTATCGGATGGCGTTTCTGTATATGTACATGGCCAATACGCCCATCTCTCTTTAGATACTTTGAACCTCCACGTCTATCTTTCTATTCTTTATAATCTTTATGATTCTATGATTGTATGATGAGTACTCATTCGTGGGTTCTCTGATCCTCGCTTATCTCTTTATGTTCAAGTGCTTTTCTCTTATGCATCTTTATATAGATGGTCATGTGTGTGTGTGTCGACACTTTCATGAGGTTCCATTATGTTCCAGACATGATCTGATCACTTTGAGATTTCATTATCCAGGACCTTGTTACCTAGTAGCTTGGCGTCCCAAGACTACATGGTTTGGTACCTAGATGTGTAGCTGGCCAGCCTTATCTCAATGTCTGGTATGGTTTCTCTTATCATGAACTGGATCTGTCTATGCACCTTTCCTTTTCTATCCGAGTTTCCTTATCTTATGGAACACTTGGTCTATCTTGTATAGACTTATAGCAACTTGATTATGTCTCTTCTAGGACGTTTCATTTGGTGCTAAGCTGGTTATGACTTAATCATTCTTTCGGGTCAGTGTCTGGCATCTCGATTAGCTTCTCAATTGCTATCTTTATATTATCTTACTTTGGACGTCTTATATCAATTTTCTAGTCCGAGGATCTTGCCAAGACAATGATGGTAAAAACCATTCTTATCATTCCTTTACTCTTTCTTTATCCAGCTTATAATCTTTCTCCTTTAATGTTTGGATAGTCGGATGCTTTGGTCATGCAATCCGTACCTGGCCTTTATTTTAATCACCCATGTTTTGGCTCAAGGTCTCTTTGAATTCGTGGAGAAAGTGTTACTCCTATCCAACATATATTCCCAATCTCTTCTGAGGTTCCTCTTAGACGGCACATATATGTATGTGGTGGTTTATTTCAAGAACTCTAAGATGGTGTATGTCTGGTTTTAATGACCCGTATTCATTCTTTAGATGGGATATCTATGCTCACTTATATGGCCTGATGCATATGATTATTATCATTCTGTACATGTAAATTCATAATGTCCCCAAGCATATAGGTAATGGCCGAACCTCTTTAGGTAATGGCCTTCTGGCGGTTATGGCCTTTGCGGCCAGGCCGTTGTCTCTCATGGTCTCTTCGCCTCTTTGGCCGAGTCATGGACTGTGTGCGCCAAGGCTGCACTATGAGGCCAAGTCACGGCCAAGTCATGGCCAGGTCGTGGCCAAGCTGTTTATAGGTGATAGCCTCTTTGGTTGGCCGTTTGTATCATGGCCCTCTTTGGCCGGGTAATGGCCCTTTATGGCCGAGTAATGGCCGAGCCATATAACATGGTCTTTAGACCATAGTACACGAACTGGTAGTATTGATCATGGGTTTATCCTCTCTCCCCCTCATGACCATACTATAAGGTCGTGGTGCTTTGGGATTATTAAGCCTAATAAGTTTCCCTTTGTGTACATGTTCACAACGTGAGATCTTTACGGGATAACTTTGTGCCTTTTCAATTTCTTTGCATCAAGTTTAAACTTTAGGATGGCTAATCCTATCTTGCCATATAGTGTAATTTCGTGGGCTATGTCTTTATAGTCACCACCTCTCTTGCCTCTTATCATACTGATCTTTGTAGATAGTTTTAAATCAGTAGGGATCATTGGTATAGTTTTCGATCACTTTCTTTCAAGGTCTTAGGCGATTTTTTTCAAAATCTGAAGGAACTTGTTCCTTCTAGTTTGTCCATTGTTTCTTATTTGGAAACCATTCATTATAACTCAATGGACCACGTTTCTTTGGGTGTATATAATGCCTTATAGGCAAATGCCTTAGCCATAGTTTCTTACTATGCTTGCTATACCATTCATGGTTTTATTGGTTTATGCCCTTTAGGCAATACTTAAAAACATCCATATGTTCAAGTAAGATCAGGCAAGATTCAATAACTTAAACCAATTCCATATATATAAAATCGTGAATGATCCTTAGGTTAAAACACAATTGCAATCATAAAGCAATAAGACTAGTCGTATCGAAATTTGGTCTCTGCCAGAAGCAGTCATGCGATTAGGTCGTATAAGTGGCGAAGCCTTTTATTCTATACTGTTGTTGCAGTATGACTTTAACACATGGAATGTGGAATAGGACTTCTCTAGTAACTCTTTTCTTGGTTACTATTCACCACAAAGTCTCAGCATTGAGACTGTCTTAAACAAGACTGAGTTGTACTCATCCATGACTTTGTAATCCAAGAATCTTAGATTCTTCTAGTCATTTCTAGCCTTTGGAAGCAACACCGTTTTATGGTGGTAATTTCTATGCTGTGAAGCATACCCAAAGTCTAGTGGATTTTCCATATGATGTACTGATCTTTTAGACCTTCAATGAGATGATGGAATATTGTACCAATTCATTCTCATTGTTGTCCTTGGTGATTGTATCACCAAGTCCCTTTTCGATATCTAAGTCACATTGTCATTTAATATTTAGGTTCACAATGTTTCATGTAGCCGCATGATATTTAACAAGCTCGGCCACAAACAAGTCTTACGCATCTATGAAAACAATCGATCATGGTGTGAGTCAGGTCACACGGCCATGTCTTGTGATGCTTAGACCTCACGACCATCTTAGTGTGATACACAATCTTAGAGATTGGTTCATGTTATAATCTGGTTTATATATCCATCCGGATATAAGGCCATACGCTTTGCAATAATGCTTTAGACTTTCACGATTATTATGTGATACAACGATCTTAAGGATCGGATCATGATGCAGTCCGGGTCATATGTGACTATCCGGACTAGGCCACACGGCCCTCTTAGTGTATTACAACGATCTTAAAGATCGGTTCAATTAGGATATGCAAACAAGGTCGCATAATCATTCAGATGTGATATCTCTTAGACCATACGGTCATTTATTGTGATGCCTAAGCTTCACGTATTTATGTGATACATCAATCTAAGGATGGATCATTATGCAATCCGGTTCTATAACCATCGGAGCTAGGCCATACGGCCATATACAATAGGGGATTAAAAGTGTTTTCAATCTATTGATATTTGTATATCTATTAGGTAATCTAGCAACCTAACTCTCATTTGATAACAAAACCTTTCAACTTTTAAAGTTTTTAAGGTTTCAAGGCCTTAGGATCTTAAAAATTCGAATTTAGATTAAATAACATCTCGAGGTCAATCAAAACACCCAAGTTTCAAATAAAAACCGATTTTACTAATTTAGGGTTTTAGGGGATTTCGAATACTTTGATCTTTGATCAAGGGGATTTGATTTGAGATTCAAAACCTTTTAAGGCTCTGATTTTAATTGATCAATGGATCAATCTCTTTCTTAGGTTTAGATCGAACTTATAGAGCTTCGATTTACTCATAGGGTATTGAT
>NW_026016642.1:10000-15000 GCF_020379485.1 Brassica napus | reverse complement strand
TCCTTCAGTGGGGAAGTCGTGAACACATAAGCCGGCACTTGTGATCCTTGCGTCTTTGCATAGTTTATGCATTGTTCGCAAAGGTGAATAAGCTGTTTGCTGAGATCTCGGTTGCGGAAATATTATGGCGGTGACCCGAAGAAATTCTGTCCCGCTAAGCACGTTTGTCTCCGGACAAAAGATGACGGTCAAGTCTGCGTCTGTTCCCACTTTCCATGTGTTTGCGGGAATATGACGTGGTCTTGTCCTGATTTATGAATGCTACCTGGTTGATCCTGCCAGTAGTCATATGCTTGTCTCAAAGATTAAGCCATGCATGTGTAAGTATGAACGAATTCAGACTGTGAAACTGCGAATGGCTCATTAAATCAGTTATAGTTTGTTTGATGGTAACTACTACTCGGATAACCGTAGTAATTCTAGAGCTAATACGTGCAACAAACCCCGACTTCTAGAAGGGATGCATTTATTAGATAAAAGGTCGACGCGGGCTCTGCCCGTTGCTCTGATGATTCATGATAACTCGACGGATCGCAAGGCCTTAGTGCTGGCGACGCATCATTCAAATTTCTGCCCTATCAACTTTCGATGGTAGGATAGTGGCCTACCATGGTGGTAACGGGTGACGGAGAATTAGGGTTCGATTCCGGAGAGGGAGCCTGAGAAACGGCTACCACATCTGATACAAGCCTAAGCTATCAAAGGCTGTACGTTCCCAAGCAAGAGAGAAGGAGCCGATCTAACACAAGGGTGATCCGGATGGACTGATCTAATCAACCAAGGGATCTGAACTGGAACTGTATGATGGGATGAAGTGCACCACACGAGAGATGGGAGGCTCGTGATACAACACAAGGTTCCTCTAGGCCGTGGAGGTACTGGTCTCACAAGGCAAAGAGAAGGAGGCGAGTTCTAGCTTGAGAGCTCTAGGGTTTTCTTTAAAAGAAAAGTTTATGATTATTCAAAGTCTGCCCCAAAAGTGGGCTGGCGAAAACATATAAATAGGACTAAGGGAACAGGCTCCACTTAGGTCACGAAAGTACAAATAAGGAAACAAACTATAATGTAAAACATGAAATAAGGTCATGAGGCTTCTTAGCCTTGGATCGAACTTGGCACTTGGGATAAGTGTGAAGCAAGTTGTGGCCTCGTTAAAAACCTTCTCTGGAAAACCCATTTGGGACAAAACCAAGAGTAAGGGAAAAAGAGCACACACAAAGAGCTTGGCCTAGTTGCTAGATTCGTCCAAGAGACTTGCTAGGCAAGTTGATCTTCCATGGTAATGATCATCAGGTTGGTGTGGCATTGCTCCGGGATGAATGGCCACATATCCTCACTTGATGCTTGTTTCTCCTTAACCGGTTCTGCATCCTTTAGTTCATCTTGCTTCAAGCTTGGTTCACCAGCCAGTTTAACCTGTCCAAGATCAGAAGCAAGTATCATGCTCTCATTAAATTTATGTTGAAGTACCTTAGCTCTTTGTCTAGTGATAGCTCCCTTGAATACGGTTGGTACTGGCACTTCTTGGACTGTCTCTGATTTGGTTATGTTGCTGATCATGTCCTGGATATCAGGTTCAGTTAAGTCTGGTTCCGGCTCTGGTTGAATGTCCTCATCATTCCCTCCCTCTTCAAAAGGTTTTGACCTCAAAACTGGTTCATCTGCAAAACAAGGAGATAGATCAGTAACATTGAAAGTAGAAGACACATTCAACTCACCTGGCAGATCAAGACGGTAGGCATTGTTGTTGATCCTCTCAACAACTTGAAATGGGCCGTCCCCTCTTGGCTTCAGCTTGGAACTTCTCTGGTTAGGAAACCTTTCTTGCCGCATGTGTAACCAAACCCACTCCCCTGGTTCAAATACAATGTCCTTGCGGCCCTTGTTGGCATGTTTAGTGTACTGCTCAGTCCTCTTCTCTAAATTCTCTTGAACCTTCTGATGGAGTTCTTTGACATAAGCAGCTTTAGCTTCCCCGGTAAGACTGACAACTTCAGCTGGGGGTAATGGTTTAAGATCCAAAGGGGTTTTCGGGTTGAACCCATAGGCTGCCTCAAAGGGGGACATCTTAGTGGCTGAATGCTGAGCTCGGTTGTATGCAAATTCGATGAATGGAATACAATCAACCCAATTCTTCATGTTCTTCCCAATGGTTGCCCTAAGCAGCGTAGAGAGCGTCCTGTTGACAACTTCAGTCTGCCCATCAGTTTGGGGATGGCAAGTAGTAGAGAATAGCAACTTTGTTCCCAACTTCTTCCATAGTGTTCTCCAAAAGTGGCTGAGGAACTTGGTGTCTCGGTCAGATACAATAGTCCTTGGCACCCCATGTAAGCGCACTACCTCCTTAAAGAACAGATCAGCAGTTTTGGACGCATCATTCACCTTGGCACAAGGTATGAAGTGTGCCATTTTGGAGAATCTGTCCACGACAACAAAGATTGAATCCTTGTGATGAATTTTTGGTAATCCTAGGACAAAATCCATGGAGATGTCTACCCAAGGAGCTGTAGGAATCGGCAGTGGCATGTAAAGGCCATGAGGCTGGACTCTAGACTTAGCCTTCTTGCAAGTCACACATCTGGCGCAATGAGATTCTACTGATTTCTTAAGATGCGGCCAATAGAAATGTTCCCTGACCACAGCAAGTGTCTTATCTACTCCAAAGTGACCCATGAGCCCTCCTCCGTGAGCCTCTCTAGTGATTAGATCTCTCAAGGAGCATTGAGGAATGCATAATCTCCTGCCCTTGAAAAGAAATCCCTCATGCAAGTAGAACTTTCCTTGTGGTCCTTTGGTGCAACTTGAGTAGATAGCAGCAAGATCCGGATCTTCTCCGTACAAACTTTTGATGAACTCAAATCCCAACACCTTTGCTTCCATGGTTGCAATCAAAGCATATCTCCTGGAGAGTGCATCTGCTACAATGTTCTCCTTGCCCTTCTTATACTTGATAATGTAGGGAAATGTCTCAATAAACTCTAACCAGCGAGCATGTCTCCTCTTGAGATTGGTTTGCCCTCTTAGATGTTTAAGGGTTTCATGGTCAGTGTGTACCACGAATTCTTTAGACAGCAGGTAGTGCTGCCATGTCTCCAAAGCTCTCACCAAGGCATACAACTCTTTATCATAGGTCGGATAATTAAGAGCTGCTCCACCAAGCTTCTCACTGAAGTAAGCCACGGGTTTTCCTTCTTGAATAAGAACTGCCCCTATCCCAATCCCTGATGCATCACATTCTACTTCAAAGGTCTTATTGAAGTCGGGTAAGACCAGTACTGGTGCATGGGTCAGGCGATACTTCAAGGTCTGAAAGGCTTCCTGTTGAGCTTTTTCCCAAATGAACCCAATACTCTTCTTCACCACAGCAGTAAGGGGTGCAGCTATACTACTGAAATCCTTGACAAACCGCCTGTAGAAGCTAGCTAGGCCATGGAAACTTCTAACTTGGCTGATGTTTGTTGGAGTCGGCCACTCTTGAATGGCCTTAACCTTCTCTTCATCAACCTGTAAGCCCTGTGAACTCACAACAAAACCTAGGAAGACAAGTTTATCAGTGCAGAATGTGCACTTCTTGAGGTTTGCATAAAGCCCTTCTTGTCGAAGTGTCTCTAGTACTTGCTCAAGATGTGTCACATGATCAAGTAAACTAGTACTGTAAATTAAAATGTCATCGAAATAAACCACAACAAACTTACTGATGTATGGCCTAAGAATGTGGTTCATGAGACGCATGAAAGTACTAGGAGCATTGCTAAGTCCAAATGGCATCACCAACCATTCATATAGACCTTGCTTTGTTTTAAAAGCTGTCTTCCACTCATCTCCCTCTTTCATTCTTACCTGATGGTACCCACTCTTAAGATCAATCTTGGAGAAGATGGTGGCTCCGCTTAGCTCATCTAACATGTCATCAAGCCGTGGGATGGGGTGTCTATACTTGATGGTGATGTTGTTGATGGCTCGGCAGTCTACACACATTCTCCATGTCCCGTCCTTCTTTGGTACAAGTAAGACAGGCACAGCGCAAGGACTGAGACTCTCCCTCACGTATCCTTTGTCTAATAGGTCCTGTACTTGTCTCTCCAACTCCTTAGTCTCTTCCGGGTTCACCCTATAAGCCGGTTTGTTTGGCAGGGCAGCTCCTGGCACAAAATCTATCTGGTGCTCAATGCCTCGGAGTGGGGGTAAACCGTGCGGAATCTCCTCTGGAAACACATCTTTGAACATGTCAAGAAGCTTAGTAATCTCTGGATGAAGAGTTAACTCATCAGAACCTGCACTCAAAAGCTCCTTAAAGATCATTAGTAGCATTGTGTGTTTGGTAGTAGCAGCCTTTCTTACACAGCTAGAACGGATAAGAAAGTTTGATTTAACAGACTTTTCCTTTTCCTTAACCATTTGCAAATGAATTTCATGAACTTGTGTTGGAGTGAGAGGCGCTAAGCTTATCTTACGCTTATCATGCATGAATGTATACATATTAGTTCTACCATCATGCTTAGTTTCTCTATCCCACTGCCATGGTCTTCCTAGCAATACATGTCCAGCTTGCATAGGGACTACGTCACAAACTACTTCATCTTGATACTTACCAATGCTAAATGGAATGCTCACTTGTTCCTTAATTTTAAGCTCAACCTTATCATCTAACCACCTTAGCCTATATGGATGCGGATGCTTTGTCTTTTCTAAACCAAGTTTTTCTACCATGTAAGCGCTAGCAGCATTGGTACAAGACCCACCATCTATAATAAGGTTACATACCTTGCCTTTTATGGTGCAACGGCTGTGGAATATGTTTTCTCTTTGGATTGTCTCGGCGGGTTGAACTAAGACGCTAAGCACACGTCGGATCATCAAGCTCTCTCCCACATCAGCATATTCAACTTCTCCATACTCTTCTTGAATCTCAGGTACTTCTCCTTCATCACGAGATTCATAGCCATCATCGGTGAGCAGCATAACCCTCTGGTTTGGGCACTCTCTTGCCATGTGCCCTC
>NW_026016642.1:0-5000 GCF_020379485.1 Brassica napus | reverse complement strand
CGTGCTTTGTATCTCACTACTTCTCCTTTCTCGTTTCTCTTCCTTACAAAGACCCATTTGTATCCCACTGGTTTGACATCTCTTGGTGTCAATATTATAGGGCCAAAAACGCCTCTCTTTCTCAATGATTGTAACTCCACGTTAATAGCTTCTTTCCATTTGATCCAATCTGATCTTAGCATGCATTCTTGTATGGACGTGGGTTCTAGATCCTCATCTTTATCCATGATCTCAAGTGCTACCTTGTATGCAAATAAATCATCAACGTTGATATCTTTTCTGTTCCATTGTTTTCCAGACATTACATGGTCTATAGAGATCTCTTGGTTGTCCGGCTCTTCTGTCCCGTGAAGTCCAGCGTCCCGGACCTCACTTTGAGGAACGGCCGGATCATCGGGTGTGGCCGGTACGCATGGCTCGACCATCCTGGTCGGCTCGACCGGTCCATCAATGTCCTGGACGGTTTCTTTGATGCTCTCGGATCCAGCACCTCTCTTGGACTTCCGAGGCTGTTTATCTTTGGAACCAATTGGTCTACCACGTTTTAAACGTTGCTTAGACTCTGTAGCCACTTGACATTGTCCATCTTGGACGTTCAATCTTATGGGTGCATTACAAGCCGGGTTGTGTGACATTGTTACTCTATTTGGGTCAGCAAATGTATCTGGCAACTTGTTAGCTAGCTCTTGTAGATGTATTATCTTCTGGACTTCTAGATCACACTCTCTAGTCCGAGGATCTTGCCAAGATATTGATGGTCTAAACCATTCTAAATCTTTTGAAATCAACCGGATGTTATCTCCCCCTAAGGACGGATATTTGGACTCATCAAACTGTGAGTCTTCGTATCTGGCCTTAAACAAATCACCGGTTGTTGGCTCTGTTAAGAACAATATGGATAGCTGGTAACCAAGCCAAAGGAAGAACGGACCGCGTCCAGGCCCAAGACCAAGACCGCGTCCAAGAGAGAAGAGAGAGAGGCGGCCAATGCATTGGACCGACCTTAAACCTTAGATTTAGGACTTTCCTTTTCTCTTCATGTTTATCTATAAGAGGTTTTCCTTTTTACTTTAGGATAAGGATATGTAATATTTCCTTTTATCCATATCTTGTAATCCCCTATATAAGGGAACACTTTGATTAATGAAAGACACGAATTCCCCTATTGTTCACAACACGTTATCAGCACGATAGCCTCTAATCAACTGAAACCAAAATCGATACCTAAAAGCCTATCACCGGCGACTCTAAGCTAAACCCTAGACGTTCTCCATTGTTCCAAAAAGCTTGGCATTCTCAAGACCGAACGTCCTCAGCTTCCTGATCGTGTCCTCAGCTCGCACACAAGAAGAACGCATCCGTCCAGCAACTAGCTCGCAGCTCGCGTCCGTTCCCAGCTCGCGTCCGACTACATCAGCGACCCGATAGGAGGCAGCAAGCGTTCTTTCTCAACAGCTCGAGGTTCTCAGGTGATCCGGTTCTTTACCTCTACAAAACTAAGGTATGAACACAATCTGAGAACATAGAATAAGATCGAAACCCTAATCCATTATTATGGAAATCTTATTCTTGTTGAAACCCTAAAAGCAACCACAAGATTAAAATCGACAAAATCTTAAAACTAGAAAGATAAACGATTCCAAACTAGAATTTAATTGTATGTTGATTGATTGAATCTGAAACCTGGTAAACCCTAATCAAGGAATCGAAACCCTAAAACCCTAAAGTTAGAAATCGATTTTAAGATTGCTATTCCTTGTTTGATTTCTTGCTTACTTTTGAAGTTTTAGGAAAGTTAGATTGTTCTTCTTGAAATAATCTAACTAAGAACACAAAATACTTAAGGCCTTGAAACCTTAACATAAGGTTGATAAGAATTCATAGATTGGAAACCCTAGGTGTTATGAGAAGTAAAATAAGGTAGATTGCTTACATGAATCCGAACATGGTAATGCATTCATAATTGATTGAAACAAGATCGACCAGCATATAGATCATACAAGTTTAGGTTGTTAGAAAACCTATAGAACCATGCGGTTCATGATTGATAGCACCATGGTCGATTAGAATTGTTTGAATACCATAAATGCATAAGACGTGTTGTGGCCGAGCTTGCTTATATCCTGCGGCCACGTGAATCACATTGTGAACCTAATACCTTACATGATGATGTGATTCAGATGTCGAAAATAGCAAACAGAGACTATGCACCCCTCAATCTCTCCGGAGACAACTACTTGCAGTGGGCACTAGACACAAGGATTAGTCTAAAGTCCAAGGGACTCGGTGATACTATCATCGAAGACAACAATGAGAATGAGAAGAACCGATACAGAGCCTTAGGCCTTATGCGGCATCATCTCATTGATGGTCTTAAAGATCAGTACATGACAATCGAGAATCCACTAGATCTTTGGATGGCTTTAAAGAATAGATATGATCACCACAGGATGGTGTTGCTTCCTAAAGCAAGGCATGATTGGATGCATCTAAGATTCTTAGACTATAAGTCGGTGGATGATTACAATTCAGCTCTATTCAAGATTGTCTCAATACTAAAGCTGTGTGGTGAAGAGGTAACCGATAGCATGATGCTTGAGAAGACCTATACAACTTTCAACCACTCGAATTCTGTGTTGCAAGAGCAATACAGGACAAAGGGCTTTGCCACATACACTGATCTGATCTCATGTCTACTCCTGGCCGAGGCAAACAATGAACTCCTACTAAAGAGTAACGGGGTTAGACCGGCCGGGACAGCACCACTACCCGAAGCCCATGAGGTCGAAAAGAAAGATCCTCCCAATGAGACCTATTACGTCCAAGACAACAAGAACCATACGGCAATAGCCGTGGTGGGTTCAAGAGGCGTGGACGTGACAACTCAAACGGTCGAGACGGCTACTCAACGGCCGGAAAGGAAACCACAATAACCGTGGTCGTGGTTCCAATTACGGCCGGGGTCGAGGCAGCTACGGCCGCGGACGAGGTGGCATATCCAAACCATCTTACACGTCCAACAAGTCTCTATGCCATAGATGCGGCAGTGACAATCATTGGGCAAAGAATTGTAGAACTCCGAAACACTTGTGCGACCTCTACCAAGAGAGCATCAAGAACAAGAACCCGGAGGCAAACATGATCCAAGAAAACGTCCATGAGGACAAGGATATGGGTATGATGCTGACAATGAATCCGACAAGGACAACCAAGATGACCTAATGGATTATGAGACATCCGATTGTCTCAAGGACTAGTTTTCGAATCACATTGTCTTATTGCTTTATGTTTTGATTTGGTGTTTTTATTTTATGTAATGGAATTCTAATAAGAAGAGTTTTTAAACATCTTATGAAGTCTCTAAACTTTATTTTATAGAATGAATGATGAGATGAGTGTACTTGTGGTGGATAGTGGCACAAGTCACACAATACTTAAGAGACAAAAGGTACTTTATAAATCTCATAATGAAAGTGCAAAGGTACACACCATTGCGGGTGAGGCTAGCCTGATTGAAGGTCACGGCCAAGCCTATGTGATGATGCCTAAGGGCACTCACCTAGAGATCAAAACCGCCTTGTATCCCCAAGCTCTAGAAGAAGCTTATTGAGCTTCAAGGACATAAGGTTAAACGTTTTTCACCTTGAAACATGGGAAGAAGGAAACAAAGAATTCCTTAACATAACTTTGATCACCAAAGGCATAAAAAGATCCTAGAGACAATGCCCGCAATGACCACTGGTCTGTACTATGCAAGGATCAGTATGATCGAGGCAAATGCCTCCGAACTATTCACTTTATGGCATAACCGGCTTGGCCATCCCGGAACAGGAATGATGCGAAAACTGATGATGAATTCACAAGGGCACACACATTCAAGGAGTTATCCCACGAAATCTCACATGTGCAGCATGTGCACAAGGGAAACTCATAATCAGGCCATCACCAGCTAAGTTCACAAAGAAACCTTAAACTTTCTGAAAGGATTCAAGGAGACATATGTGGACCAATACACCCACCTTGTGGGACGTTTAGATACTTCATGGTCCTCATTGATGCATCGACCAGATGGTCACATGTTGCCTACTATCCACTAGGAATCTAGCCTTGCACAGCTACTTGCTCAAGATGATAAGGCTGAGAGCACACTTTTCCAGATTTCCCTCTTAAGACTATACGTCTAGACAATGCTGGTGAATTCACGTCCCAAGCGTTTAATGAATACTGTATGTCCATGGGGGTAAAGTAGAGCACTCCCTGGCACATGTCCATACACAGAACGGCTTGGCCGAATCATTCATTAAACGGATCCAGCTGATAGCCCGGCCACTGCTTATGAAGTCTCAACTTCCGGTATCAGCATGGGGACATGCGGTTTTACATGCAACGGAACTGATTTCGCATCAGGCCATCTTGTGAACATATATATTCACCATCCCAACTACTCACGGGTCAAGAGCCAGACGTGTCCCACATCAAGACATTCGGATGTGCCGTCTCCGTTCCAATTGCTCCACCACAGAGAACTAAGATGGGACCACAAAGGAGGATGGGAATATACGTAGGATATGACTCCCCAAGTATCATAAAGTATCTTGAGCCAACAACCGGTGATTTGTTTAAGGCCAGATACGAAGACTCACGTTTGATGAGTCCAAATATCCGTCCTTAGGGGGGAGATAACAGCCGGTTGATTTCAAAAGATTTAGAATGGTTTAGACCATCAATATCTTGGCAAGATCCTCGGACTAGAGAGTGTGATCTAGAAAGTCCAGAAGATTAATACATCTACAAGATCTATGCTAACAAGTTGCCAGATACATTTGTGACCCAAAGAGTAGTAACAATGTCAAACAAACCGGCTTGTAATGCACCCATAAGATTGAACGTCCAAGATGGACAATGTCAAGTGGCTACAGAGTCTCAAGACCGTTAAAACGTGGTAGACAAATTGGTTCCACAGATAAACAGCCTCGGAAGTCCACGAGAGGTGCTGGATC